>NW_005187638.1:244301-246684 GCF_000239375.1 Pundamilia nyererei | reverse complement strand
AACCAAGCTGCTCTCAGCATCAAAAGACTCCACCTCCAACCTAAAGAAACATCTGGAAGTAAGTTCTTTTTTAAAAACTAACGTTAAACCTTTTTTATGTGTAGTGTTAGTTCACTTGGCTACATATATAAAGTTGAACTGGTTAACCTTAAACACTGCAAGCTGATGAGTGAATGTGGAAAATGTGCAATGACTGAAGCATAAACTAAACCCACATCTGGTCTGCTGAGGAAAAGCCAGTCAACCTCTCCCCCTGAAAAGAGAAATTGGAACTAGAATTCGCCATTTCAGTGTTTTAAAACTGTATGTCAAGAGCAAGGAAGCTGAGACACAGAGGGACCCTGCACTTCACAACACAGTGGCTTCAATTACAAGGTCACCACATACTACATTGCAACCTGCTTTTTAGTCAAAATGAAAATCATGAAGAATGTTAGGTTTGAAACCAGTGAATAACAATATGAACTCACCATTGAGGATTTAACAGAGGTCATAGGTCAGGTGACTAGAGTTATTTCCCCATTGGTCTTTATACAGCTGGATTTTTTTTTTTATTAAAAGAGTAATTTTTCATTCTTAAGTAACCAGATAACCAGATCCCTCCTGGTTACTGAAGAATGTAGGTTTTTGTCCACTGGTTTCAGTTTTAAGACCAATGAGCTACGTCCATATTGCCATCCATGACATAAATTTTCAGAACATGATTTCAAGGAATAGCCTAGTAAGAACATTAAGAGTATAATATTATCATTAAACGATTTTGGAGGAAATAAAGAAGACTTTGCAAACAATATGAGCTTCATTGCAAAAGATTTCGGGGAAAATCAGAGGACAAACCAAATAACATGTTAACTTTAGATTTACTCAGAACAGACTTCACTCAGCCGCAGCTGTATTTTTTATATCACCTTCATATTTTTAGAAAAAATTGTTCTTTTGTCTACACTACACTACTTTTTACTCCAATTTACATTTTCTCTGTCATATTTGTATATTTGTCTCAGAAATCAGAAACCTTTAATTGCTTCTAGGTTCTTGTGATACTGTGCTATAAGCCAAGCGTAAAGCACCACAAACACCTCCCTGACTTTGAATACCATGCTAACCATTTGCAATTCTGAAAGCAATACCAACTAGATTTTTAAGTCTTGCTATAAAATGAGTAACAATTGGGTGGACATTGGGATCGGCTTTCCCAGCTAGTAGCTTGTAATGCAGCCTTCAGTAATAGTAATAAATCACACAGCAGTTGTGCATCGAAGACACTGAAGTGGCACATAACCAGGTAGCTACCACAAATAATACAAGGTAGTTGCAGTAGGTTAAAAGGAGATGATTGTGTTTTAAACTGTTTACCTGTCTACAAAAGGTCTGTTTCTAGAGTTGTCATTGTCATGACTAGAGCAGGCATTTTGAGGGGCATACTGCTGCTTTAAGACTCTCCTTAAGTCAGAGCACGCATCTACTCAGGTTTGTGTCATGCACTGCGAGCGGGAATACTGGGTTAGAGGCTTGCGTGGTTATCCATACTGCCCCGACGTCATGCCAGCGCATTTTGGGGATTGCATGGGCACTGATCGGTTTTCTATTGCCTATTTGCGGGGAGTAAAGGTGCCCTTTATTTGCAAGGTGCGCCTGCTGCTTGCCACACAGGGAGGAGAGGGACGGGACTGTGGGAGATTCTCTGGCTGAAGCAGCAATTAATCCATCTGGAGAGCAGAATGTCGTAAAATCCCTGAAATCTCTCTCTCAACGCATTTTGGGCAGTTTGTCTGAAGTTTGTCTGTTCTGCGCTCCGGACAGGTTGAAAATTTTAATCGCATTAATGTGATGACGCCGTTAACGCGTTAACACTGACTGCCCTAAAACAAACACAAAAACTTAAGAAATGATGCTATAGACTTATAATCTGCGCCCATGTGTTTTCTAAATTCTATCACACACATCTACGCGAAAAGTGAGCGTGAGGGGCCCTCGGTGCGCCTGCTGCTGTGCTGAAGTCTCACACACAACCTGTCGAAAGGGGAGGGGGCGGGCTGCTTCCAAGTAGTGCACATAATATTGTCACTCCAAGACAATTTTGTATTAATTATTTTTCCTGGGTTGTGTGAAATCCCAGGAAAAAAAACCTATACCATGTGTAGGTCTATTAGTCTATTAGTCCATGTTGTAGGATTGGGTGATACTGAAGTGCAAAATTACTGATGGAAAATTGATAGAGGGAGAGGGAGTGTTCGCCCAGGGTACCAAACATGCTAGGACAGTCCCTGAATGTAAGAAATGCAAATGTAAAGATTGTGAAATGTAAGTCATTACAGGTCATGATGTAATCACCGGGGCTTGCTATGCAATGAGAGTTTTTAAAAAAAGGAAAACGAGAGAA
>NW_005187638.1:232930-244281 GCF_000239375.1 Pundamilia nyererei | reverse complement strand
ATCGGTTTTCTATTGCCTATTTGCGGGGAGTAAAGGTGCCCTTTATTTGCAAGGTGCGCCTGCTGCTTGCCACACAGGGAGGAGAGGGACGGGACTGTGGGAGATTCTCTGGCTGAAGCAGCAATTAATCCATCTGGAGAGCAGAATGTCGTAAAATCCCTGAGATCTCTCTCTCAACGCATTTCGGGAAGTTTGTCTGAAGTTTGTCCGTTCTGCGCTCCGGACAGGTTGAGTGCGTTAAAAATTTTAATCGCATTAATCGTGATGACGCCGTTAACGCGTTAACACTGACTGCCCTAAAACAAACACAAAAACTTAAGAAATGATGATATAGACTTATAATTTGCACACATGTGTTTTCTAAATTCTATCACACACATCTATGCGAAAAGTGAGCGCGAGGGACCCTCGGTGTGCCTGCTGCTGTGCTGAAGTCTCACACACAACCTGTCGAAAGGGGAGGGGGCGGGCTGCTTCCAAGTAGTGCACATTTCATTCATAATATTGTCACTCCAAGCCCATTTTGTATTGATTATTTTTCCTGGGTTGTGTGAAATCCCAGAAAAAAACCCTATACAAGGTGTATGTCTATTAGTCTATTAGTCCATGTTGTAGGATTGGGTGATACTGAAGTGCAAAATTACTGATGGAAAATTGACAGAGGGAGAGGGAGTGTTCGCCCAGGGTACCAAACATGCTAGGACAGTCCCTGAATGTAAGAAATGCAAATGTAAAGATTGTGAAATGTAAGTCATTACAGGTCATGATGTAATCACCGGGGCTTGCTATGCAATGAGAGTTTTTAAAAAAAGGAAAACGAGAGAATGACCACAAGATTGTATGTACGCTGCTGTTGGATGAGACTCTTATAGTGAGCAGGAATCATCTGTAATGATCTGTCCTTCATCTGTCCATTTTAATATTAAGGAGAGCATTACTCATGAAATGTACACAAATAATGAATACAGCAGTTAGTTAGCCCTGAGTCAGTGTGGCGACCTCTCCAGAGTGTACCACACCTCTTGCTCTGTGATAGCTGCGATAGGCTTCAGCCCCCCAGTCCCCTTAATATGGATAAGAGAAAGAGAATGGACAGATAGCAGTATTTTTCAAAGGAACAAATGATTAACATCTTAAATCACTGTACAAAAAATATTATAAAACCATCATAAAATCATTAACTCCTATCTTTTACGTTCAAATGCTAAAGGAATTTTAGTGATGAAAAATGTTTACAAAGCTGCAAAGCAAAGTTGAACAATAACAAGATTTGATAGAAGGTGTTTTATTTAATAATGTTGACAAACACAGTAATATTGAGAATAGGATTTTAGGACAATTCATTACAACTAGACTGCAAAATGGTAAAGACAATGATGTACTATGATACAATAACCTTCCTTTTAACCCTCATTGTTCTACATTTCTTTCTTCTGAGACACAAATCAACACTATGCACTGATCAAAATCATCTTTTTTTCTTATCTTGAAATCTGTAAACTTCTCTCATGTGTGGTTTCCCTGTTTGAATACATCAGCACCTTCCTGTTAGTCTTTAGTTTCAGCTACAGTACTTTTCTTATACGTATTCACCCTTTACTTATTTCTCCAAGATTTTATCATCATACATCATAAAAATGAAATTTAAAAAATGCAGTTGGTACAGATTTAATTTGCATATTTACTACATAATTACCAAGAAAGATAATCCCTTGCTTTCACAAATGTATGTTTGTTTTTATTTTAATGGGTATGTGCTTATTTGGTATGCACCCTAACTATCTGAACTTCATACACTCCAGACTAAACCAGGAACGCTGCTGTTCAGGGCGGATCTTTACATGTATACAAACATGTACATTTTCATTATTAAGTTGCGATCAATCAAAGTGCATTTAAACATGCTGATAATGATATGTACACAAAGCCACATTATAAAAAGAAAAATTAGCTCTAAGCAAACATAAAGAAGATTATTTCATACCAAGGCATCATATATAGACCTAATCCAGCCCAAGATTCTTGGCAGCCATATAGATCTGCTGCCTCGTCACTGCGTTTGCACTCTTTGTTATACTTCTGTCAACTTCTATCGTGGTAAAGACAACAGCAGAAAACATCCATGTGTCCTCATTCTGGGAAAATGCAGTGCATAAAAAATATTAGAAACATTAAAAAGAAACTTAAATAAGAAACATGTTATATTTTTTAAGAATATTCTCAGCTTTAATTGCTTTACCTGCTGTTTTTTTCTCATCACTAAAGATTTTCTGCTGGACAGCAGCTTGATTGTGGAAAATACAGATAACAATGGATAAAACTCAAGATTTATATGCTTTTAATTAAAAAGAGAATTATGATTAACTTAAATTACCTTTGGGATGATCACTGTTGTTTATCTTGATTGTGTAAATGAGGACAGCAATAACAATCAGACTTATAACCACGACAGCGCAGAGCAAGAAAACAACTCTACTAGCTGTCTGTGACCACACACTGCTTTCTGCAATCATATTAAAAAGAAAAGGAAAAGATGAGATGAATGCCAAAGTGCCATTTGTGACATTTTTTCTAATTAATAGAGTAATGATAACATTACCTTGAATAACCACAGTAGTTCCACTTCCAAATAATATCTCCCCACATGTGGCCACAGCACAGTAGTAAGTCCCAGCATCAGAGGAGCTGACATTCTTAGAGAAGTGATAAACACATGTCTTCTGATGGTCAGATCTTTTCTCACATTCATTACTTCTGTTTCTGTCAGTGTAGATGATGTTTGGAAGAGATTTATCGGATCCCTCTCTGACCCAGAGAATATTGAGATCTCCAGGATATGTTTTCTTGTCAGAGTCAGAGAAGACTGAACACTGGAGCGTCATTGTGTCTCCTGGACGGACTGGATTTGATTCTATCAGTAACTGACTGACTGCATAGTTTGATGTCCTCTGAGCTTTTCCTGTGTAATACAAATCACATTCTTCAAAACATGCACAGAAAAATGTGAACATTTGTAAAAGTAGATTGGCTTATTACCTTTAACTAACAAATATGTCCCACCCCATGTAGTTCCAATCCATTCTGTGTTTGTACAATGATAGTGACCCTCATCCTCTTGAACTGTCTCCAAAATGATCAGGCTGCTAAAATTTGCATCATTATTTATCCGAAATCTTGAGCTCAATACTCCAGGACTAAAATCAGCTTTAGACTGAATCAGAGTAACTATTAATTTAAGAGTATCCCCGACGCTCTGCTTGTACCATTTGAGTCCCCTAATGCTGAGCTCTTTGGGAATAGCACATGTCAAGGTTGCTGGGTCACCAAGCTGAACAGTTTCAACTGGAACCAGAGAATCTGAAATAAGAGAAATAAAATTTTGTTTGACGTTGTAACTTTCCAGTGTAAAACTCTTTTATTCTGTATATGTCTATTTGACATGAAAATCCTCAACTAAGAACATTTTTAGACAAAATAAAAATGCACTTACATCCTTGGTGAAAAAAAAACAATGTAACCCAAAAGACGATCATCTTGGCACTGCTTTTTGTTGGGGACCGTACTGGTATTTCAATGAGTGAAGGAGGTGGAATGAACGTTTTAGGTCAGTAAAATGCACCTGATTGGCTAACACAGAATAGATTCAAAAGTACATTTCCTGTTACATCTACCTCTGTGCTTTGTAAAACGTATCACCTCTCTTTCATCTTCTATTGTGTTGGACTCTGGTTTTTAACACTGCCAACATGGTAACTATTTGTGTTCTTCGATCTTGAAATAGCTATAATGTGTCACACTGTACATTTCAGGGAAAATTTGTAGATCGAATATTGGCCAGGGGACACGACATTTTACCACCTGTAGAGCTAAAGAGCAGGCTGAACAATGGAGATTTATAGTCTTCAAAAAACAGAATATTTGGCCATTTTTGTAGCAAATTTCATGAGAAACAATCCAGGATTATTCACATATTTTTACTCTGTATTCACAACGTCAATTTTTTGTTGTTGTTGTTTGTTATTAATGTATTTGAAATGATATACCATTTTCTCAGCTTACTGACCAACACACTTTTAACCACACATTCATAAAGCACAGAATATACAGTTCTGCTCTCAGCATCACTCCTGACACTGTAGTAATCCATTTGTATGTGTGCTGCTCCACTCCTCCCCAATTTAAAAGGAAGACAAAAGAAGCAACTTATCCTAAAACAGAGAATGGGCATCTTATCGTTTTCAGTGTAGAACCACCACCACTCGTAATTTTCATTCATACCCAATTACCCTTGGCTTCAATCCTAGGTGTGTAAAGATTTAAAGGCCACTAACCTTGAAACCTTCTATCATTTAGCTGTAACTTGAAATTTTGTCCTTACAGGTTATAAACAGAATAATTGACAAATAGCAGCCGAGTCCAAATCCTAACTGAAACTAGGCTGGAAATTATTTATTTCTTGTAATGAAAGCCCTGGTCTTTTACACAGACCAGGCGTTGGCTGTTTAACAAAAACCAAGCCATAATAAAATGGCTGGCATAATATGCAGGAACAATACAGTCTGGAAGTCCAGAGGTCAAAATGGGACATGACCAAGCTAGGATTCTGTGGGACTTCCAATTAAAGACAGACAAGCTGTTGATGGCTAACCAACTGGAACAGGAGTGGTGGACAAGCAGAGGAAGATGGCCGTAGTGATAGCTGTAGCTACACCGAATGACAGCAACATCAGGAAGAAGGAACATGAGAAGTACCAAGAGTTGGGAGGAGAACTCCAGAAGATGTGGAGGGTAAAGGTAACAGTGGTCCCCGTGGTAATCTGAGCACTTGGTGCAGTGATCCCCCAAGCTAGGCAAGTGGCTCCAGTAGATCCTACGAACACCGTCTGAAATCTCTGTCCAGAAGAGCGCAGTCGTAGGAACAGCAAAGATACTGCGCAGGACCCTCAAGCTCCCAGGCCTCTGTTAGAGGAGTCAAAGGGCAAGACCGCCCACAGGAGTGAGAGGGTAATTGTTTTATATATATATATATGTTTGTAAGTGTGTTAATAGAGGGTTTATAAATACATATTTCATATTGTAATTCATGTTTAATTCACTTGTTAGTATTTTATGTGACCTCACCAAAGTGATAAGAATTTTTTGCCTTATGAAGCATTTATAAATAAAATTAAAATAACTCAAGACTCAAAAAAAGCCTCAGCCATCTTTACATCAGAAAAATGACACTAAAATGACAATACAGAACAGACAAATATTTATTTCCAGATGCAAACATGACCCATCTCAGGTTTGCAAATTATTAAATGTATGTAGGACCAGAGTCTAAGTCTTTAAGAAGAGTTTAAGAGAGAACAGTACACCGAGCAAGTGGAACCACAGAGTAGCTTCACTTAAATGTACGGCAGCTTCTTCATTTATAATAAAATATGAATTTCAAAGATCTTCATAAATAACTGCAAATGCCATAAACAAAGTTCCCACCATATTTAAATGATAATGGAGGAAATAAATGTTAGTTCATTCATGAGGTTCAACTTTCCTCTCATTTGTAATCTGTTAGGTAGCTTTAGTAAGATGAACGTGGCTTTATGACCAAGCAGAGGCACGACATTTGTTGTCCTGCAGTGAGTTCTGTTGTCAGATGGAGCCAGTCTACAGAGCATATGGTACAACTGGTCTGTGGGCTACTCTTGTCTGTGGTTTTGCTGGTAAGTCAGCAAGCCACAGAGAAGAGCAAAATTATAACAAAGAGAGAAGTGAAACTGAGTGTTAAAACCTATGAAAAGTGTCCCCTCTCTGCTCTATTCCAGACCACTTGTCTGGAATATTCGGCAATCACTTACGTAATCCGCTTCCAGTAACATTCAGTCAGGATCCTGGAGGAATCACTGCACACGCACGGTGGGTGAACCCCCTGTCCGACCGGAATCACAGGATTCTGGTCCGACAGGACTATAAAACCACCATGTCAGTAACCAGTAAGGTTCAGTTCTAAAGTGCTTCTGAAATAAACTAAGTAGTCAGCCTGTGTTTTCAAATAGGTGAACTCTACTGGGTGATCTTCTCCTCAGTACAATGAAAACTCAGAGCAGTTTGTCGGGATAAGGAGGTGATCAGATTAATTAAATATTATTAAAATAAATATTATTCATATTAATCTTAATATTACTATTACTAATACAATTTTATGAAGTCATGCAGATTCACAAGGTTGAGATGGTTCTGGCATTTGACAAGGATGCCTGCTGGGCGCCTCCTGGGTGAGGTGTTCCAGGCATGTCCCATCGGGAGAGGCCCCAGGGCAGACCCAGGACGCGCTGGAGAGATTATATCTCTCGGCTGGCCTGAAAATGCCTGAAGGTGGCTGGGGAGATGCTGCTGCCCCTGCGACCCGGGCCCAGATAAGCGAAAGAAGACAGATGGATGGGTGGAAGGATAGATGCTGATTAATCTAAAGAAATGGAAACAAATTATGTGTTTTTGAGACAGAGTGCTAGTAACAAAATGTCTAAAGACACAATTTAAAATTCATTCATCAAAATAGTATTTTATTGTTTATCAGTAAGTATTGTATTTGCAAAGGTGGGGTATATGGGTGGCATTACTGGAGGCATTACATAGTTAATTAGCTTTTTGCTCTATAGAGTATAGATTGCTGAGCAGAAGTCAAAATAGCCACATGCCCCAGAACCAACAAGTACCTGCATCCCAGGAAGGGGTAGAACTGTCCAGTGGAGAGTAGTGACCATCTCCCACAAGGATCAAGGCTCAACAATCCCCAGACTGGGACTCATTCTTTCCTTTTTGTCACTATGTAACAAAACTTGGTTTATAATCACTTTATGGAATTCCAGATATTTTGACTGTTGTCGAAGTCTGATTACTGTGATTTTAAAATTGGGTATAACCATAATGACTGACAGAAACTTAAATAAAACCATCAGGCCCCACCTCTGACTTAGATACTTGTAGCTGCTGCCTTTTTTCCCAAGGTACAGCCACAGCATCCAGCACAGATGGGTCACACGCTTGATTTTGCGTAGTTTTTATATTGGATACCCTTCCTGACAAAATGCTCCCATTTATCAGGGTTTAGAACAAGCAGAAAGGTTACACTAGCTTATGACCCATGAAGCGTTTTTGTTTCTTGAATTATTATACTATGAAGCCACTAGGCCTTACCTCTGGAGTAAGGAAAGTCGGCAAGTTTTTACTTTTTTCAGAGTAGCCTAGACTAACTGAGTTATTGTCAAAAATTAAGTTTATTAAATTGAATTTAAGTTCATAGCTAAAAATATACACATACAAGAAAAAATGCCACACTGACTCTGTTTAAGAAATTTAATTAAATAATTAGTGACTTTCTTGTACTGTTGATATTTTGTGTTATATTTTTGTATTAAACTTTATTTACTATCAAACAGGAAACTGTATATCCACTGTAACCACTTTTTACTTTCATTATATTCGTGAAAATAATGTATTCATGTGGATTACAGAGAAACACGTCAATATACTAAATAATATTAAAGAACACAACAACACAGACTAAAACCATTCATAGATGGGATTCATACTGTTTTCATCTCTAAAATAGCTTAATAATATACTTTTTAGTCTTTGCACATAAACTGGAAATACAGTGTCAAAAATATACAAATAATTACATTTCTAACAAACAACAAAAGTGAAATATATGTCCACATTTATGATGCTAGTAGAGCTTAATCCAGCCCAAGAGCCTTGACATCAGTGTAGATGCTCTCTTCCTCTGCAGGTTTTGTATCCTTTGTCCCCGATTTGCTCGCTTTTTTAAAAGTTGGTGCCGAATAAACCAACAAGTCCTCATCTGTCTGAGGAAGCAGCACATGTTAATATTTACACAGGTAAACATGCTGGAAGCTTATGGCTCTGTTTGTCCTTATAATTACCTGCTGATTTTCCTGGTCACCACTTGAAAGTACATTTGTTTGCAGGGCAACTGCATCTGTATTGTCATTTTAAAAAAAAAAGCAGTAAAATTAGGTTATATTTTCCTAGTATTGATTGCTTGATGTGATGGGAGTGACTTTGCTTACCATTAGAATATACATATGAACTCTTCTTTAGCTTCTTGATTGAATAAACTAGACAGGCTATAACAATCAGGCTTATAGCCAAAGCGACACATAACAGATAGAGAATTGTATTGTCCTTCTTTGAACAGCTTTTCTTGACTGCTGACATAAAAAAAAAAAGAAATAATGAAAGTTAACAGTAATTAAAAGTGTTACCAAAAGTATTTTTCAATTATTTGATTAGGCATTACAGGATAGATTAAAAACTAAAATGTAATGAAATGCACAAATCCTCTAATTGCCCCATTATATAAAAATACTACTCAATTACCTTCAGCATCGCCTGTTGTTTTATTTCGAGAAAAAGACTCCATACATGTGGCCACAGCACAGTAATACGTCTGAGAATCAGAAGAGCTGAAGTTTCTGAAGTAGCTGTAGAAACATGTTTTTGTGGAGAGTGCCTCTGAGTTCCTTTCATATTCATCTCCACCATTCACATGAGTATAATTAGAGCCCGGGTTAGATTGATGTGGTTCTGCACTCAAACAGAACACGTTGTCATCTACTGGACATGTTTTATTCTGGAAGTCATGGAGGACCAAACATTGAAGATTGACTGTGTGTTCCTGATGGACAGAATCAGGTGGAGGAGCTGTAGTGAAAGGAGGCTCAGGTCCTAAGTAATTATAAAGAATGTGCAAAATCACTTGTTATTTTAGCAAAATTCAATAAAAAGCTTTGCTTTTGTTTTTATATTAACTATTTGGTGTTCGCATGGCGGTACGCCTATACATACCTCCATGCACAAATGAGCAAACAATCAATGTAAATTTACAAATTTTACAGGAATCTACAAACATTCTTCAGGTTTTTGTCTACTTACCTTGAACTTTTAAGTAGGTTCCATTCAAAAATGTTAGTTCTCGATTTGCTGTTTTCATACAGATGTAAACTCCTGTATCACTCTGCTGTGCTTTTGTAATATACAGATCAAATATTCCAGGATCTGTTACAGTTCTAATGCGCTGATCAGCACTCTGAGAGCTAAATGATCTTCCTAAGATTTTAGGAAAATCTCCAGAAACAAGCTTGAGCCAAAACAAGGTTCCTACATCTCTACGTGGGCACGTCAGGTTAATATTCTCCCCAACGTAAACAGTCTTTGTCTCGAAAGTCTGTTCATCTGAGCAACCTGACCAAAAACAAAAAACAAAAAGGGAAAAAAATCAGTCCACTCAGTCATCATTAATTTTGTTTGTCCTTTTAAATTTCTTAAATTTCATTACTTTAAATATATATTTGCTGTAAATATTATCTCTCCATATACTTACGACCAACATTGAGCATCAGGAATAAATAAAACATAACCCTCATTTCTGGTGTTTTGACTTGATACTGCTGTAATAAAAACGTAATTTAAATGATCCATCTAAATATAATCATATGAAGTGGGAGGAAACACTTTCAGTGCAGTCTGATTGGCTTCTCGTTTCGTTGGTTTTTCACTGCATTACCGTAGTGGAAACAATATGAACCATCTTTCCAACCTAAGCACATGAAACAACACCAAATGTAGGTTGTGTCATTTCATATTTAGGACTTGTTGTGGGTTTCTCAAAATGAAACTTACAGAAAGAATACATGAAAGCATAATTTTGACTCTCAGCTGGAAAGAAATGTGCAAAAACATTTTTTATAACTTTCATATTGAAATTCACATTGATATTGAAACTAAAGAGCCACAATTATATTTCCAAGTGAAACACATGAACATTTTAAGACCCAAAGACTAAAAACTAACAACATTTTAAATCATTAATAAAAGTTATCATTTGATTATTGATTACAGGTTTTGCAGATTGAAATTGTCTGCAAAAAACATGTTTTCTAGTCTAATTAAGGTTAACAATACATGTTGATTATGCCTAGCTAAACAACCAAATAAAGTTGTGATCCACTGGAATTTGATCAATATTGCACCTGATTGTTGTGGTAATTAACATTCACATGTTATTTAAGAAACCAACAGAAGAAAACTAATTACAGAAAACAGTTTAGTCTACTTGCTAGATTGTTTGAGAGGTGTATCCCTGCTGCATAAAGAAATTGAAATATCACACAAATAACATGGAAAACAATTTCATGATGCAGGCTCGGTCATCCAGTTAAGGAAGTGGTAGTGAAGGACATAATGTTTTCAGTGGGAGAAACGGTGAAACATTTCTCATTTAAATTTAAAATATTTAAAAATACTGCATAAGTGTAATTTTTGATCATATGAAAAATGACACTTAAAAAGGGAAACTACAAATTCCTACAAATTCCTGAGAACTCCCAAAGAAAAGACAGATCTAATGAACATTGTAAACACCTATTTAAGCTTAAAAAACTACTCAAAAGAGTTCATGATAAGCTTGTTTTAATTTCCCATTGTTGTAATGGAAAGAACATTAAGAAATATAACTTTATGTTTTCAACTATCATTGAACAGTATAGCCAGTGACACAGAATCTCATCTGCATCCTGATCGTCAAAGTTCATAGTTCATTGTAATGTGTGAACTACAGAAAGAACGCATTAGGTTTTCTTGTCCTTGATGACATTGCCTTCCCACATCAGGAAGGCACCAACCCCGCCTTCCTAATGTGTGAGCCAACCAATAAGACCACAACCTCCACGATGATGACATATAAGTGCAATGCAACGTGTGGTGTTACGTCTCATCTAGGGGGTTGTGACCCATGAAAAAGCATCAACTTTCCCCAAGTTTCAGGCAGCAATAGAAACAACTTATCAACAATGAATAAATGTTATATTTATAATCAACAGATTTAAAAACACAGGCATTTAGCATAATGTTAGAGTGAACTAAGGCCAAACTTACAAACAAACAAGGCTGTCTACTGATATTAAAAAATAAGATACTTTACGAGAAATGGCCTAGTGAGCTGTGCCAAGCTTGAAGTCAAAGTTTTCTTTGCAACAAAAATATCTATATTTTATGGTTATGTTACAAGTTTTGATTCACATTGGCTGGACGTACCACATTTTCATTAATTTTCCTGTTTATTTACAGCATGTTTTAAACAAGATATAGATTCTCTGTTTGGGGAATATATTATCTCCAACTGGAGTTTTCGATCTTGGCTCCTTATGTAGGGCATGGTCTTCAGGCTACACCCTACATAAGGAGCCCTTTAATAATCTGCAAGTTGTAGATTGACCACACATCTTCACACACCCCGTTCTCTGTTAGCCATTGGGGTGGAGGGGCTGGGAGGAGGAGTTGGC
>NW_005187638.1:230378-232349 GCF_000239375.1 Pundamilia nyererei | reverse complement strand
CACGGTTGCCCCTCCGATGGTTGTCCTTGGGTTCTCGCACTCTGGGGTTCTGAATGTCTGGGGCTCCTCCATACCTGCTTCATGCCCTGGGGGACAAGGCCATTGCTCCCCACACCCTCAGATCATTACCTGAAGAAACCTTTTGAATGCAAGCACGCTCATCCACACAGGTGTGCACACAGGTGTACACATGCATGGGTGTTCACAAACACAAGCTACACCTTTCTTGGCTGCTATCTCAAAGCACATTGTGTGCTGTCGGTCTTGCGTGCTGCACAAAAATGTTCAATATTTAGTATTTACTGTTATTTACACTTAGCTAGATTATTGCAATGGTTTTGTGTTTATTATGTTGCTCTCTTCTTTGCTTGTTTTCTCTTTTTTTTTCTTCTTCTCTCAACAGCTGATCCAGGTGATTTTTTTGGTAAGTGCTTCTCACTGTCCCTCTTTCCCTCTGTTTTTCTTTCACCCCCCTCTCTGTCTTTCTTTCTCCCTTTCCTATACCCCAGTCATGTCTGGCCCGTCTGTAACAACTGAAAATAAAATAAAATAAACAAATAATAATAACAAAGGTCAAACAAAAGGACCAATACGGCAAGACTGTGATGATCCACTTGGTAAAGTAAATCTGTTGGGTATCTTTGTTGGCCTACAGATAATAATTCTGACTGCTAAAGAACCAAACGGGAAGGCAAAAAAAAAAAAAACATTGACAACACCAATCACAGCTGGGCAGCTGCACGTTTTACTTCTCTTACTATACAGGTCTTTGCGTAAAAGAAGGGAAACACCTGTTGCACAAAATGACAAATATGACAGCTGTGGCAAAGCAATATTTCAAGACATTACATTAATTTCATTTTGTGCATAAAACAAGCTATAAACATCAAGAACAGGTAGGGAAGAGTAGGGGTTGACTTGGCTGCTAGGGGTCAGCTAATATGAGTAATACTGAAAAATATTGAATTGAACCTTTTGTTTTTAACTGAAAATAGACTGATGTTGCACTGGCAAACAACTGTGATTAGAGAGACTTTAACACAAGTCGCTTGTGTGTTAAACCAAAAATAAAAATTGTAAGACACCTGAACCCACTGCAGTCTGTCTTACCTTCTCTTTAATGTGTCAGAGAAATGAAAGCAACAGGGTTAAAACTACCACTGAAAAGCAGTCCACTAAAATAGCATTAAAATGACCCAAATTGTGTGTGTCAGTTTCAAGCAGAACTACTGTACACCTAGTGACAAAAAAATGTCAAAATTGCTGCAGTCTGTGTCAGAGTAGGATATTGTGCTCAGTGTTCTGGTCTGTTAGTGGTCTAATCAGGGTCAACGTATTGTGGACCACAAGCCAATACATGTTGGTCTGACAAAGATGTTCTTAATATGGTAGCACAAAACCACAATGTCACTGGTTCAAGTTCAGCCTGGGCTAGAGATCAATGTGTTGCATGTCACAGCCCCCTCTCTGAGGCCACATTTCCTGTCTGTTGCTTCACTGTTCATGCCTGCAACGAGAGAGAAAAAACTGCACAGTGCAAACAGCGCTGGAGTTTTGTCAAGCAATAAATGAGTAATTCCCTGAAACAATGCTGTGCCCAGCTTCTGTACATGTGATATATTCACGTGTATATACTAAAGGGTAAGGATTTGAGAAGTAAATATTACCTTTTAAAGTTAAATAGCTGTGTTTTTTTCTCTAGAAATGTTTTGTCACTCTTTGCATAACCTGCATAACATAACCTGCCTGGTGTTTGCCTTTGTGTTTGCACACAAAGACAAACACAAAGTCACAGTCATTACTGACAAACAAACAAAGCATGGAAACTTGAGCATTTCTGTGGTCGGGCTTTCAAAGACAGGTGTGAATGCGAAGGGGCTTTTCTTCCTGTGTCACTCTCTTGGTTTTGCAGCACTGTTTTATCAATTTGATGTATAACAAAAGCAGCTCTTGTTGGAAGAGTTAAAGAGG
>NW_005187638.1:222619-229233 GCF_000239375.1 Pundamilia nyererei | reverse complement strand
AATAATAATAATAATAATAATAATAATAATAATAATAATAATAATAATAATAAAAAACAGTTCAAAAGGTTTTGCTTTGTATGTCAAATGTCTTTTATGAATTCATAGTTGATTTCTCTAGTAAAAGAAAAGGGTGAAGTAGATTCAGAGTAGCAGCCGCCAGGCCTATCAGAAGTCCTGTTGTCAAGGCACCAATCAGCTCCTGAGTCAACCAATGTCAAGCACTCCCCAGAGACTTCTGTTCCTCTGCCTGAGCCTACCTTCTTGGTTACTGCCTCTTTTGCATGAGCTAGTCACCCCTGAAACTGGCTATCTTCCAGTCTGCTAGTGGAGCTCTGAATCTGCTGGTCTCCTGTCTAACCTCCAGAGAGGCCCTGCATCATTCATTGCTGGCCACCTTCTCATCCACAAAAGGGTTTCTGCTGCCAGCTGTTCACCTTGCTTCATCTTCGGAAACCTCTTTAACCTCTTCAGGATTTAATTTATGTTAATATAAGTAAATATACTGTCCTAGGAAAAATGTGTGTAGGATAAGAAATACAGAAAGTGTTGTGTTTGCAACATTTCAGAGATGCATAACGATAAAAGAGCCAATTCAGAAGATTAGATTCAACGTTATTGTCAAAGAACAGTTACAAACTTCATATTATCAATGATAACCCGCCCAGTCTGCTTAAGCAGCAAGAAACACATGCAGCAACGTACAGAGTTGGGGAGGTGGTCTCCATCCACTATACTCACTTCACAACACTATTCTCAGTGTTACAAAACTACGTTTACTGAAAGTGATGAGAACTTTTGACTCAAGTGAGGCACATGTACCAGTGTAACACACAAATGTTATATGAACTTGGGTGAAAAAAACAAACAAACCTAAAAATAAATAAGACAGCTGGTCTTAAGTCTGCTGATGATTAGACCTTTGACACATACATATTCCATGCAATTCAATCAGTTAGTTTACTGTAATTTTCCTGTCAGCATGTGGTCACAGCTGCATACAGAAAAAAAACTTTTGCATATTTTAAAGCATAGCACCAATAATCTATTATTATTTTGTTTTGTTAGCTAAGACAAGTAGATTTTATACATGGAAACTTAAGCACTGCTGTGGCTGGGCTTTCAAACAAGGTCATGAATGCAAAGGGGCTTTCCTTCCAGCTACTTTTATCTATTTTAGGAAGCTGCCATAACACTACACTATGTATGACTCATATTCATATCCAATCAGGAGCTGTCAGATGTTATGAGATAAAGGGACACGTGCACACATTCAGATCTGCTTGGTCATTCTGTGATCTTGCTGTGGTAGGGTGTTTTTCATTGGCAGTTATAAAGAAGTGAGGGGAGGCGCTCATCATTCACTGGTCCCAGAGCGGGCTTTTCAAATGATTTGATAAATTAAAAACAAAAAAGTACGTTTGACATCCTTACCAATGTACCAATGCCCATCACGCAACACAGTGATGGACGTTCAGCTTGTCTAAATCAACAGCTACTGAAACAGTTATATTACATGAATAAAATTTGTATTAAAATCATACTATATATTACTTTATTGCAGATGCAGCAGGTGCTGGTTTTGATTTTGTTTAATCATTAGAAAGACAGACACAGTTTTTCAGTGTACATAGGCAGGATAACAAGTTTAAACTAACATAACATAAAATCAGCCCTGCTTAAGTGCTTTGTAGCTCTTCTCTCACTTTATGTCTCATAGTGGCTCATAGTGAGATCTGTGCTGGGTAAACAGCTTCAGTGATTGGCCACTGAAGAAATGGCCTATCACAAGTGTTGTTTTTGTCAGTGAAGCTGTTGAATGTTACTTTGCATAGCTGGAAAATATTGTCACAAAGAAATTCAGACTTAAAACAAATTAGTCTTTAACATTAATTATAGTTAAAAGCTGAAAATGTGCCATGCTCTTGAATTTACTGACAAATTAGCAAGGGGACGTTGTGTCTCTGCATGAATTTCTTGTTAGCTGTTACCTTAAGATTTGACATGGGCATTTCAGAAAATAATGACGATATGAGAAAAAAGTTCTGATATGTACATATGAAGCTCTAGCTCAGTGATTAATAACACTTTTATATGTGCTTTTTTAATATGACAAAGAGCATTTTTTTTTCTAATAGTTAGCAGAATTAATTACAAAATTAAGAAATTAAAGAAATTACTTTGTTTAAAAGTCAGGCAAAATTACTCTATGGTTGATTTATGATTTAAGTAAATACTTATTATATTCCAAGAAAACCATAAAGCATTATTTACGCTACCGTTTAGGTGTGCAGACCTGACAAAGTTTCTCGTTTGTCAGGTCTGGTTTAAAAACACCAAACTGCTGACAGCAATAACACTCCACTCATAGAATTTTAATGAAACTTAAACAATCAAAACGCTAATGTTACAGTAGTTTGATCCATCTGTTGGGGTCATACTCAAAATAAAGTAATGTATTATATATTATTTTGTTACTTTTATTAAAAGTAATGCAGTACTTTATTTAATATCTAATATAATATCTAAGAATGCTATTCATTACACATTGCTTTTGTGTTACACCATAACATGTATATCAGGGGTGCCCAACTCCCGGCTACAGATGTGCCGTTTGGTACCGGGCTGCGACAGTTGAGGCTCGGGTGTGAAATTTATGGTTTTCAGGGTTTTTATCGTTAACTGGGTTTACCTGGGTCTTTTCACGTGCTGTAGTTGTGTGTCTTATTTTGAAAGAAATGTTTACGTGTTACCATGGCAACCAGAGAGCATTAAGAAACAGAGAGGAAATGCTTCTCCTGAAATGTGCCAACTCTCAATGTTGTTGGCGTAACATTTTAAAAAGGTTTTGCAGAGTGAATTCGTGTTTATTATAATATTTACAAAATACCACAGTTCTTGTCTTGGTCGTATCATTTTATTTTGTTGTATTTATCTGTGACACCTTAAAGGCCGGTCCATGAAAATACTGTCTGTCATTAAACCGGATCAGTGCCGCAAAAAGGACCGCTGATGTATATGACATGAAATACCACAGACCCACCCATTAACAGCAGCAATAGGGCGAGGAATACCTCATAGGGACATAGATAGAATGTTTATTTTAGTGTTTATGTAGGAACAAGAGACTAAGAACACAAAGCAAAGTTGAAAACCAGTCCAAAAAGAAGAAAAAGAAGTGATCACCATAGTTACTCTATAATAGAAACATACAGGAGAAATGGAGGCTACAATTCTAGAAGCTTTACTGATCACCACTGTTTCCTGTTTGCTAGAGCGAATGACTGAGCTTAGTAATCCAAGAAGGCTCAAACCATTGATTTCAATCCAAGAAATCAGTGAAGTTTTGTTTAGAGAAGCAAGCATACTGTGAAAAAGTGGTTGCTCCTCACTTATTCACATAGGGCCAAGTAGATTTCGATTTTTTCCCCACTTTAATAATAAACGCCTTCATTTAGAAACTGCATTTTGTGTTTAATATCGTTGAATATTTCAATTTGTTTTACTGATCTGAAACATATAAGTTTGATAAACATACAAAAAATTGGAAATCCGGAAGGGTTACAAGAACTTTTTTCACCCTTCTGTATCTCAGTTTGTGGTGTCTAATAAAATTGTTTGATCACAGGTGGATATCTGGCCTAACTGAGCAAATATAGTCAGAAAGCTTCCTGTTTAGTGCTTAACACAGGTACAGCAGGGTTGTGTCTACCTTAAGAAGTGAAACTAAAGTAAGAAAACTCACCGTGAACTAATTCTAATGTGTTTTTAAGTGATCATAAACAGTTTGCACGGTCAAACATGACCCTACATCAACTGCAGGTATATTCATGATTTTTATAGAAAAATCGTGAAATTAAAGAAGTGAAAATGATTTTGTGAAACTTTTGCATCTTTGTATCCTTATATTTGTGCTGGTAGACACAACAAAAATCATCATTTAAATACTAATACAAAGTGGCAAAGTAGTATCTTCTGATGTTAAAGATTTACAGAGCTTGTGACTAACAATAATCAACTAATAATTACAGAAACAATAACTTCCTTATTAAGTGCCTTAATAAAGACACTGAGAACTGATAACATACTGCTACCAGAAGGTACTAAGAAAGACATACTTTTATGTCATTTGATATAAGACGTCTTTTATCAAATGAAAATTGAACAAAGGTTTGCTGAATGGGGGAGGGGTAATTTCCTACATTTCAGCCAATCACTGATTTCTGCTTTGGAAACCTTTATAACCTTGTGACTAAACCTTCCATATGGGCAAGATGAGATCAGTAGCGTGAGACTAGAGTGCTGCACCACGATGATTGTGAGAATAACAGCTTTGATTCTTCTTTGCGCACCAGGTAAGTGCAAAATATGATGGGAAACATCTTCTTGCACTGCACTGTTCGTGAAACCCGTCGTGCATCTCAGTGATGGCTGTGTAACAACCTTTCTAATGTAATAGCATTGATTTTGTCCATTTGTGTTGTAACTCTGTTGTTATTTGTCTTTCTTCTTCAGCCGAGATTCAAACTTCAGAGGTTCCTCAGTTGATCTCTTTGACTGTTGTTGACCTTGGTGACAATGTTACTTTTGGCTGTGAGGTCTCTGAGAAGAAGTTAAAATCCTTTCATTGGTATAAACAGTCTCTGGGACACTTGCCCCAAAGTGTTGCTTCTGTTATTCTTGACAAAATAACTTTATCTGATGCGTTTAAAGATTCACGTTTCACATTGAACAAAGATATATTTACTATCAGAAATGTCAGCAAAGAGGATGAAGCAACATATTTCTGTCAAACGCGGGCCACATATTCACAGATGTTAAGCAGTGGCACATTCTTGGCTGTGAAAGGTAAGATGTTTCCCTTTTTGTACCAATGTCTGAACAGTTCAGTGATACTGACGCAAATCAGTTTAATCAATTACAAAAAGTTTATATTACAAATCTGCCTTAATTCACAGATCACAATCATCAGAAATCGGTCTATGTGAAACAAAATCCAGAGAAAGAGTCTGTTCGTCTGGGAGGCTCTGTGACACTCGAATGTTCAGTTCTCTCCAAGAACAAAGAAAAAGCACTCCAATGTCCAGATGACCACAGAGCGTACTGGTTCAGAGCTGGATCTGAAGGTTTTGCTCCAAACATCATTTACCCTCTCGTGAACAACAGTGATGAAGCTCTTAAGAGACGATGTGTCTACAGCCTGACCAGAACGATACAGAACTCCTCCGATATCGGGACTTACTACTGTGCTGTTGTGACATGTGGGGAGATCCTGCTGGGTGAAGGAACTAAGGTGGAGACACGTATGTATCTGTATTTGTCTTTAAATCTTAAATTATCTTGCATTAAAGTATAAAAGACTTACTAGAGATAGTCTGATGTTTTTTGTACTAAGTACTGTAATGCGATGTTATTAATTCCATGCAACACAATGCTTGGGATAGTCTCTAAATATCACACTTTATTCAAGTTACATAGTACAGACAAATGTAATGCACCACTGCTCGTTTCATCTAGCCTTCCAGAACTCTAATGTTTGAGTTATCTATGATTAATGGTTTAATCTTAATAGTTATCATTTCACTTTAATTGCCACAGGTACATAAAACACAAAAACAAAGCACACTCCATGCAGTCTGCCTTCATAAACATTTGTGAAACACCAGATTGTTCTTACAAACTTGTTGAATTCAAGCATGGTGCTGTAATAGGATGCCACAGTGACAACAGTTTGTGAAATTTCTTTCCTCCTACATGCTCCAGTATAAATGTTTTTATTGCAGTGGAAGTAACAAAGCCTCAAAGTGGCAAACCACATAAAGTTACAGTGTGGGGTTGTTGAGTGTTGAGAAGCATAGTGCATAGTGCATAAAAGTCACCAATGCTTTGCAGACTCAATAGAGGTTCCAAACTTCCGCAAGCATTAACAGCAGCACAAATACTGTGCTATGAATACAAATACTCATCATAAGCTGTCTCTACCTCTACAAAAATAGAATATTGTTCATTATAAGAACATTTCTGCAACAACTGATAAATTCGAGGATCACATATTAAATTAAACGGTCTCTCTTTCTCTCTCTTTTAACTAATGTAGGACCAGGATTAGGCCCTGTTGTCCTTATTCTTGGAGTTCTGCTAGGTTGTTGCATTTCTGTGATTGTGCTTCTTCTTTTGTACCCCAGAGGGATAAATGTTTGTCAGCATTGCAAAGGTGGGTTTATCATAACTGCGTGTGTGTGTGCGTGTGCATGTGTGTGTGTGTGTGTAAAGATATATTTTTAAACTAAAATTATGTTTAAGATCCAAATATTTGTTTCACTTTATCATACCAGGACAACAACAAGAACACAGGATTGCAATAAAAATAAATCACTGCATTTATATAACCTTGTTACACAATTCTTGTGTGAGTAAACACTCAGTGGAACACTTGTAGTCATCTTCTTCCCTTTGTGTTTTCCTATGTTTCACTTTGTAGTAGTAGATGTGTGTTTGAAAAGCAAAAGTTGTCATATCACAACATTGTATTGCAAAAATAAATACTAAAGATCCATCGCTTAAAACTTCTGTTTTAATGTTACCACACTATTATTCCAATCATATCCCCAAAT
>NW_005187638.1:218375-222003 GCF_000239375.1 Pundamilia nyererei | reverse complement strand
TATCGACCCAACCACATAGAAATGCTGATTAAAAATTCGAAGATATATTGCAAAATATTAGAATAATTTTACACGTTTTTTTTAATAATAGTAGATATATTGCACATATGTAATTTCTGACTATTCCAATAATCTTACTTGAGTTGAAGTTGATGACATAAATTCTAAAATACCTGTAATTTCAGATGATGACTGATGCTACAGTCCATTACTCCTCAGTGAGAGTAAAAAGAGGGAACAGGAAGAGGAGAGAGTCAACACAAGACTGTGTGTATGCTGCTGTTAGACAAGATTCCCACACTCAGCGGCAACCATCAGCATAAGCCAAGAAGGGCAGGAGTTGTAGTCCTTTAATAGACGCTGTGGCCTTTCTAATATGTGTTAAAATAAACAGTTCCAATAAAAGCGTTTGTTTTTTTTCTAAAAAACAAACAAACATGTTGTTCAGCTGATTCTATGGAAACACAACCTCTGGTTACTTTTATTGACTGCAACATAAGCTATGGTAGTATTTTTGGGCCCAACAAAACATGTTGTATAATTCACATTTGGTATACCCAAATAATTGTGTAATAATATCAAACTAAATAAATTCCATTGGCACATTAAAGTGTTGAGTGGATTTCTATGATTCTGAAATCATGTTTTTTCTGATCGGGGGGGGCGGCCATCTGCTGCGACCGGTTGGGGTGACAGAAGGAAAACAGGATAAGACATGCTTTGGAATAGAGACAGAGAATTATAACAGGTGTGATTCAATGCAGAGAGGTCTGTTAACACATAGTGAGTGAGAAAGGTGACTGGAAGGAAAAACTCAATGCATCATGGCCAGTAGCGGCTTTTGATACGGGTGACACGGGCGGTTTCCCGGAGTGGCATCGTGGTTCGGGGCGGCATCATCGGCAAAAAAAACATTTTGCTCGTACTCACGCTGCCCCGACATCAGCCAGCACATTTTGGGAATGGCATAGGCACCAATCGGTTTTCTGTTGACCATGCTGGGAGTAAGGGCGCCCTCCATTTGCCAAACTGGAAGCTGGTTCCACAGAAGATTCTACTTTTAAATATTCTAGGAACAACAAGTAGGCCTGCAGAGCGAGAGCGAAGTGCTCTAATAAAGAAAGAAAGTGTACTTTATTGGTCCCCGTGGGGAAAATCCCTCTCTGCATTTAACCCATTCACTCAGTGAAGCAGTGGGCAGCCACTGGGCGCCCGGGGAGCAGCGTGTAGGGACGGTACCTTGCTCAGGGGTACCTCAGGGTAGCTGTTCAAGGAAATCGAACCCCCGACCTTCCGATCATGGGGCCACCACTCTACCTACTGAGCTATCCCTGCCCCTAACTAATAGGGTGATATGGTACTACAAGGGCATTAAGATAAGATGGGGCCTGATTATTTAAGACCTTGTATGTGAGGAGCAGGATTTTGAATTCTGGATTTAACAGGAAGACAATGAAGGGAAGTCAATACAGGAGGAATCTGCTCTCTCTTTCTAGTCCCTGTCAGGACTCTTGCTGCAGCATTTTGGATTAACTGAAGGCTTTTCAGGAAGTTTTTAGGACATCCTAATAATAATGAATTACAGTCGTCCAGCCTGGAAGTAATAAATGCATGAACTAGTTTTTCAGCGTCACTCTGAGACAGGATATTTCTAATTTTATAGATGTTGCGCAAATGGAAGAAAGCAGTCTTACATATTTGTTTAATATGTCCATTGAGGGGCATGTCTTGGTCAAAAATGACTCCAAGGTTCCTCACAGCATTACTGGAGGCCAAGGTAATGCCATCCAGAGTAAGAATCTGCTTAGATACCATATTTCTAAGATTTTCAGGGCCGAGTACAATAACCTCAGTTTTATCTGAATTAAGAAGCAGAAAGTTAGCGGCCATCCAGGTCTTTATGTCTTTAAGACATTTCTGCAGTTTAACTAATTGGTGTGTGTTATCTGGCTTCATGGACAGATAGAGCTGGGTGTCATCTGCATAGCTGTGTAAATGTATGCTATGTCTTCTAATGATGCTGCCTAAGGGAAGCATGTATAATGTAAACAGAATTGGTCCTAGCACTGAACCCTGTGGAACTCCATAATTAACCTCAGTGTGTGAAGAGGACTCTCCATTTACATGCACAAACTGGAGTCTATTAGATAGATATGATACAAACCACTGCAGCACAGTACCTGTAATACCTACAGCATGTTCTAATCGCTCTAATAGGATATTATGGTCGACAGTATCGAACGCTGCACTGAGGTCTAGCAGGACAAGCACAGAGATGAGTCCACTGTCAGAGGCCATAAGAAGATCATTTGTAACCTTCACTAAAGCTGTTTCTGTGCTGTGATGAGCTCTGAAACCTGACTGAAACTCTTCAAATAAGCCTCTGCAGATGATCTGTTAGCTGTTTGACAACTACTCTTTCAAGGATTTTTGATATGAAAGGAAGGTTGGAGATTGGCCTATAATTAGCTAAGACTGCTGGGTCTAGAGATGCTTTTTGAGTAAAGGTTTAACTACAGCCAGCTTGAAGGCCTGTGGTACATAGCTGATTATTAGAGATAGGTTGATCATATTTAAGATGGAAGAATTAATTAATGGCAGGACTTCTTTGAGCAGTTTTGTAGGAATGGGGTCTAAAAGACACGATGGTTTGGAGAGTGTTTTCACATGGACAGGTGTACAAATAGATACTCACAGACACGCACTATAAAGCAGATTCTTAGTGTTTCTTCTCTCTCTCTCCCTTTCTCTATCCCTCTCCTTCTCCTCTATTTTTCTGTCCCTCTCCTTTTGTTGACTGGCCTGCAGGATTCCCCAACCTTGTAAACAGTATTTTGGCATACTGACTGTAACTAGCACCGTTGATTAACTGATTGACAATGAGCTATGAGATCAGTTTTGAGATCAGCTGTCGTCAGTACCATTCACAGAGTGTTGGGGAATGGCTACAGTCACAGCATTGTAAGATAGTGAAAGCTGTACCCCGGGCCTCATCCTCCTATTTCATAGGAATGAAACAAAAATCATGTCAGGGGTCACCAAATTGTTGTGTTCAGAATTTTTGGAAGGAATCTCAGGAGAAAGGTTTGTCTTTTAAAAAAAGAATTTACTTTGCTTTTGGCAGTTGAAATTACAAGTTTACACGGCACTGTGGACCTCTATGTGAACCAGCAGCATGTTTTACAAAAAGGATGACCCTCAAGTGAGCTGTACAACATTGTGTAGTGAGACAAAAACAGATTATAGCAGCTATCTTCTTTCCGCACGGAGATGGCAGTCTTGGTGTCTGCTCCAAATCATCCTCGTATTTCCGTGACCTCATCTGGTATCTGCTTCCTCGTCTGTAAGAGACAGAAAAGCAAAACACCTCTCTGCCTGGCCTTGTTAATCTAATGTTAATATCCATTGTTCTTCTAGCGATTCAAAGTTGGTTTAGAATATCATGTTTGGGACTCTCTGACCCAGAGTCTTATTCTAATCATAATCTATGTGTGTAAGCATATTTGCATTTACCTCTCCGCACTGTAAGTAATTTCCTACAATATATCAGTCTGGAAAGTCACGCCGTATGAAGATTTTGACCTTCAAAAGACTGACTGACAACTCCTTATGAACACATTTAGAAATT
>NW_005187638.1:202959-206323 GCF_000239375.1 Pundamilia nyererei | reverse complement strand
GAATACAAAACACAAATACTTTCTTTATAACATGACCTGAAACACTTTAAAGTTTATAAAAGTAGGACAGTGTTGACTAACTTACCTTTTACTAACAAATATGTTCCAGTCCATTCAGGATTAATCCACTCTATCATTCCACAGTGATAGATTCCCTCATCGTCTTGGACTGCTTTCAAAATGGTCAGGTTGCTAAATTTCTTATCAAAATGTGCTTGAAATCTTGATTTAAATATTTCTTGACCATACTGAGGTGTTGCAGTTTTTAACAGTGACACTATTAATTTGAGAGTATCTCCGACACTCTGCTTGTACCAGTAGACTCCTTTACTGCTGACCCCATTGGGCAAAGCACATGTTATGTTCGCTGGTTCACCAAGCTGAACCGTTTTCACTGGAACTAGAGTGTCTGAATTAGAATATAGAAAAGTTATAGTTTTCTCTACACATCCATTTGACAATAAATTCTCAATTTAGAACATTTTTAGTAAAGTAAAATGCTCACTTACATCCTTGATGAAGAAAAAGCAATACAATCCATAACATGACCATCGTGACACTGCTCCTTGTTGAGGACTTAGCTGGTATTTCACAGAATGAAGGAGGTGAAATCACTGTATTCGGTAAGACAGTAAAATGCTGCTGATTGGTCAGTAAAGAATAGATTCAAATGTAGACTTCCTGTCACATTTGCCTCCTCCTGGGCTTTGCAGAAGCTCTCATTTTCTTTCATCTTGTATTGTAACTGCTCATTTTGTTTACTCGAACATTGTTCCCTACATGTTACAGTTATTCTTATTAAAAAACTATTCTTGATAAAACCTAAGCATTTAAAGTATAATCAGCACAGTCCTAACTGCTGTTTGTAGTATTTACTGCAAGAAATACCTCAGAAAAACATCACATTTTGCATTTCAAAGGAAAGTTGGTAAGTTTAATGTTCATTTTGACTTATCATTGCATTTTTTACCTTTAAAGAGCCGACGAGAAGGCCTGAGCTCATGTTGCTTCACAGAAGCAAATGATTTAGCCTTTTCAAAAACCAAAGCTTATGGGCATTTTTGGGAGCAAATTACATAGCAAACAGCTTAGTAGTTATTTAAATACTTAAAACACACACACACACACACATGAACCCCATGGTGAAGTTAGAGGTTTGAAAACTTACAATAATTTCATGATTTTAGCTTTGATTCTGCAGTTTCACAACAGGTATCATGTCAATAGTTATGATATCACATCTATACATGTATGGCAAGAAAAATGTTCCCTCTGTATAAGTGTCAAAGTGTCAAGTGTCAAACAGGCGTCCACGCGCACAACCTTGTTGACTCCTTCTAATGTCGCAAAAGCAGAAATTGTACCTCTACTCTGATCCCCTATTGAATAATTCACTTCACACAGTCACTAAAACTAAGTTTAAAAGTCTTGAGATGTTTTTTTTTATTTTTTTATTCACTACTAGGATGTCATGGTCATAAATAAATGAACAAGAAAGGCAATTCTCAGCTGTCTCTTCAACACAACACAACTGTCCAGGTTACCCTCCATGACGTTGTCTTTTATGCAAATATCGACGTGTGTTATATTGTAATTTGTAATTGTAACTGTTTTAAACAGTTTTCTGCAAAATTATTAGCTATTATTTCACATCTATTTAAAATTATATCCTAAGTACATTTCCTGCCGAGAACATTTTTAGACACTACACTAAAGACCATTTATATCCTAGGAGAAGAAAAGGCAATGTAATCCTTAGCTGCTTATTGATTGATGTGGTTATTTGAAATCTGTGAAATCTGTGATTATCTGAAAGCTGTGAAAGACACTTATGATTGGAACATCAAATATTGCAAAAGTCCAGTTATTTCCTATGTCTAGGTGGCTAGTTACTAGTAGTCTAGTAACTACTAGTTGTGGTATGTACTGCAAGAAATAATTAACATTCACATTACAGAGTAAACTTAACAGGTTGAACCTGTTATTTGTCTGGGTGTGTGATATTTTGTCCTTCAAAGGTGTCAAAGAGCAGTCTGAATGACTGCCCTTCACAAAGTGAGCTACATTAGCCCCTTCATGAGCCAGAAAAAATGTACATTTTGGTAAGCTAATTCTGTGTCTTTTAAGAACTTTTGAGATAAATTGACAGTTTTCAGTAAAATTAGGAATACGATCTTTATATTTTTCCAGAAAGAAATAAATGTTAAAAGACACACTTTTAGTTTCCAGTGCGTTCTAATTTCTTCCTTCCTCCTGTAGTTTTACTTCCTGACAAATGCAGTGCAGGATAGTTCAGCTAATGTCCACCTTCCACCTTCAGTCTATGCAAAATAGTAAAAATCATACTGTTATATAAAGCTACTGGAAATCTTTTCCCTGAATTAACAAATATGATTTAGTCTTATCACTTACATGTTCATTGACAATTCTTTGCTTGACAATTTTACTTTTCTTTAGTTTAAAATGAACTTACTGACTTTCATATGTATAAATGTAATGGTGTGTACATTGAGTAGCCAGTATAAAGTGTGAAAAAGCATATAACATGCATTATTTTACATTGATCAATGGATCCATATCTCCGATAGAGTTTGCTCAAGTCTAAAACTTAAATGACCATAAGTGAAGGTTGCAAAGCGCACCTATGGGGTCATTTGTGATGTGTGGAACATTTTTGCTGCACAGCTATTTAGTGAGCTTCCAGCAACTTCAGATAGAAGAGAATGTAAATTCTCACCCCTGCCCAGACAACAATTTTTTTTTTTTGTTTGTGCATTTGCAGACAAGGGAAAGATTATAATCCCAAAAAGTTAATTCTGTTCATCTCGACGTAGCGTTTCTGAAATAACCGAAACTAGCACCACTGGTGAAAACTGCAAACTGTCATGACCATTGACCAACAACCACTGATCAAATAAAATTTATCAGCATGTTTTGACAAAGTAGGCCAGTGACCCACGTGCAGCATGTTTTGGGGTTTAAAAGCCACAGAGATGAGGTGTTTAGAGAAAATGCTTCTCGACTGCTCCAATACTCTTGACACATATGGGATCACTAAGGGTTTTCCCTTAGGCAGCAGTTATCCTTCTTGTGTCCTGGATTGCCTGGAGCTTACATTGGTTTATGGTATACATCACCTTTTATATGTCCCACATTATTGCTGGAATCTCACAGTCTAAGAAGGCTAACCTGTCATTTTCATAACCTCCCTGGTGAACTTGATGTGTTTGTCCACAGAGTTAATGTGATCCCTGAATGTGGTAGTTCCTGAGATTTGAGCTTCACCCAGGTGTTATCCACATACCTGAACCAATGACTTGGTGGTTGTTGGGTCTGTCTAGCACAGGCCCACCGCTGGAACGAG
>NW_005187638.1:197401-202657 GCF_000239375.1 Pundamilia nyererei | reverse complement strand
CAGTTCATCTAAACAAAAGGCACTTAGCCTAAAACAGATATAGATACGTTTATCCTGCCATAAAACAATAAGAGAAGGTATGCCCTGTCCCATGCTCCCAGAATGTGGGTGTGAATGCCAGAACACTCCGGAATGCACACCAAGCCTTTGCAGATTATTAAGCATCACACATCCTATCACTACACAATCGATTATACACCCCTAAGCATATATGGTTAAATATTTCTAGGCATAAATGACAATAAACAATACAAATCTAACAGTGGTGTTCCATGGTAGGATAACAAAGCCCTCTTTTCCATGTACAAGTTTTCCACACTGGGTGAAAAAGAGCAACCCATAGCCCACCCATGTTACCACCTGTAGTACTCATCCTTGTATATGAAATTTATAGAATGAAGACACAGATCAAACACACTTGATGCTGGGAGTGGTCCTGTTGTTGAGGTTTGGGTCATCCTGTTATCTCTTACTACCTCCACTGCTCCAATGAGTGGAAGACAAGTGAAGAGAGATGTGACATCATACAAGACCATTGTTTCATCTCCCTTTATAACGTCAGCGCTCATCTTCTCAACAACATTCAAGGTCTTCTGGATGTGGTGTTTAGAGCTGCCTGTAAACGGGTTGAGGATCGATGTCAGAAACTTGCTGTAGGTAAATGAGCTGATCATACAGACACTTACTTTGAAGGTACACTCTGTTTATATATCTTTGGTAAACCATACAGACTAGGTGTAGCTTCTCCTGGGTATAGCGTATAGGATGAGGTCCATTCAGTAACATTGTCTTGCTCTAACTGCTTCAGACAGGGGCTCATAAGTACTTTTGTACCTGAGCAGTAACAAGATTTTCTCATGACAGTCTTTCTGGTTCAGCAAAGCTTTGTATCTACCCTTGTCTGCCAAAAGGATAATAATGTTGTTGTCATTACTAAGTGATGTGAGTGCCTTCCTCTCCTCCATGCTGATGTTGGATCTGGGGGCTTTGCATTGGTAAGACAGGCCAACCTTTGTCAGCAGTTGCTCTGTTTATATGTCTGCAGTGTTGTTGTTTTGAATTGCTTGCTCTGTGGCTGTGATCAGTTCCACTACTGGGACTTTAATGTAGCTTTAAACAGTCAACACTTTCACCATACTTTACCACTTTAGAAATATTTTCCTGTTGTCAGAAATTGGAATAATTATTGTCTATTACTAATATATATAAACAAAAACACTTTGCAGTAGCTCAAAATACACTGTTAACAAAAAAATGTATACAGTGTCCAAAATTAATTTACTTCTTCACTTCTGATCATTGTGTTTAGATGCCATTGTGACCAGGCTATTTCAGCTAGCTTCACATTATGTTTCACTCTACATCACATACTTTTAGTCTTTAGCACTGCATAACACAATAATAAAATACTGTACTCTGCAAAATGTTGTGCCACTACTCATTTTTTTTATATTTTAGTACAAAGATGGGAAATAGCAGACTGACTGACTGCATGAAATGAAAAGAAAATACAGTATATAAGACAAAAATTGAGCTTATACCTTGAAAGTAAATATTTGGTGTGTAGTTTTCTAAGCCAACCACTTTTTAAACTATCCTGTGCTACTCCAATTTCCTTGAATTTCCAATACACCATGCAACGAAGTTTTTGGGAAACGCCTTGCTTCCTGTAAAACTGTGACGGGCTGTTTGTAACAAAATGCTTAAAAATGTTTAAAAATACATTTCAAAGTTGGGTCTTTGTTAAGTCATGTGTCAGTGGTCCATACCCTGAGTGAAGTCAGTGCTAAGTGACTGAGCAAACAAAAGAAAGATCTTCAGAAAGTCTGGGAAACAGCAGCTCAAGAGTAGTGATGGTGGTTTTGGTATCGATTCGATACAAAGTAAATACGGGCCAGTTTCGCTGACACCGATAAATAAGGTTGATACATCATTTTTTTGTGATGTTTCCTTTTTTATTATTAAACATTTAAAACCCAGGACATAACTAGGACAAAGTTTATAATTAAATAGAAAATGCTTTATTATTGTGGCAGGGCGTGGTCTGCAATGCTGCTGCAAGTGAGATGGACTCACCTGCACGGCATCTACAATCACGCCTCGCTGGCTTAAAACCTGTGCTCTGCTTGTGTTGTTGTTGGTGGTGATGCGTATGGCTGGCAGCGGGATAGCTGCAGCCGTTGAATGTACTGTTACAGCAACTGTGTGATTACTGTAAGAATAAATGATGCTGCGAAGCATGAAAATGCCATCGGGTCTGACGTGGTGGTTTACAGTGGTGCCGAAACCCAGGAAGGAGGACACTGCATACCCAGGACTGGGCCAGCAGAAGGAGGAGCTGGCGCAAATGGTGGCTGAGCTGGCGACCACACAGCGGGAGCAGGCGTCGGTGTCGCGCCGCTGCAGGATGAGCTGCAGGACCAGACTGACCGTGACCTGCAGAGGATGAAGAATCTCACGGCTTTGATCCGGTGTTCTGACTAAACGTCGTACTTTGTCAAAACATCCTAACGTAGCGTAAATTTATAGTCCTGTCTATCAATCTGTGCTACCTTATCAGAATATACTACCTTACGTGGTTTATGCCTCCATTGTACATATCTATAGGTAGGACGTTCTGATGGTCAAGTTTACAGAAGCTTAAAAGTAATAAATCAAGACCTGAAATATGACTTCAATTGAGACTCCAGAGCGTTTTTGCACAAAAAACAAAAAGCATGTTGGCTTGAAAAGTTAACAAATTGACAACAGCTTAAGGAAAACAACTATCAACTGTAATAAAGAGCAAGGGGGCCGGCTCCACCCCAGCTGGACAGTGCACAGGAAGGACAGGCTTGTGTTGAGCCAGAGGCTGGCGCGCCAGTGGAACCTGCCATACAAGAAAGTTGCACTTTGTGAAACTTAATTTTGTTTAAAGTCCCTTTTTGTCAAGCTCGCTCCAACTCCCACAAAATATGTTAAGCCCCACCTTAACATATGCTTGCTTACAAAAAGGTAAAAGTGTATCTGCACAGAAGAATTTGCTTCAGTACTACTGATTTTTTTAAAGGCGTGAGATAAGTCTGAAGATGAACAAGTGTCACAATCGCCCAATAAAGTTATTTTACTTTGATTTTTAAATTCATTCTTGATGCGCCCAATAATTAATGACAGAGGCCAAAAAATGTTAGGCCTACTTCTGACATAAAGGATGCAATTTGATGTCCTTCTAGTTTATTTGTGTTATTTAACTATTGTATGACTGAGTCCATTAAATGAACAAGACATAAGTCAGTAACTTTTTATTCATTTCAAATCAACATACACTGACTGAGATATTTTTAAAACATGAAGGTCATAATGAACACAAAATTTAAAAAAAATGCATAAACATATTAAAAAATGGCCACAATGAATACATAAAGAAATTGTAGAAAACAGATTTTTTCATTTCATGTAATACATCCACTGTTTCTAACTTTTCTTTTTATACATTACAGTCAGAATTAGAAACTGATCCGGGACATGGAGAAACAAATCCAGATACAAGAATATCTAGAAACATGTCAAAAGATAGTAAAAGAAAAGCTCCACAATTTAAAAAAAAAAACACATTCATAGATGGTATTCAAAGCATTTACATCTATTGGGAAAACTTAACAGGGAAAATTATCATCGTAATTATTCATGTCTCTCAACAAAATTATTAATAAACACAGAGAAGAAAATTAGGTTAGCTAGAAGAACAAGTACATTTCTAATCTACATTTCCAATTTAAAAAGGCAAGAGTTATGTGTCTAGATATCAATCCAGCTCAAGAGCCCTCAAATTATTTCTCATCGTCTGCATGTTCTGCTGTCCTGTATCTAGTCTTTGTTCCTGTATCTAATTTTTCCACAAGAGAAAATTGCTACAGAATAAACCAATGAGTCTCCATCTGTCTGATGAAAACAACAACAAATGGTGAGAGTTATTTACAAAGGCATGCATTAAAAGATACTGAAAACTTGGTGCTGATATTTTTCAGAGTTACCTGCAGAATTTCCTGATCTCCTTTTGCTGTCACATTTGTTTGCAAAGCAACTGCATCTGTGTTGATAGACAAAATCACAACACAAATGTGAGTCCAGTTTTATTGAATAATGTTACAATGATGTGGCCAAGATGTGGTTTGGGCCACATTGCAAGACCATAAACCTTCAGACACAAAGGTAATAAAACAGAATATGATGATGGGAAGCATCTGATTACAGAGGAAGGAAATGTGGAGCTTTTGGTGACTTGTAGCATTGTTGCTGAATTTTGGAAAGTGTGCGAATTTTTGTGCAAATGTTTAAACAATAGGAATTCCATCCCATTTGTTGTAATGTACATCAATAAATATGGTTATGATGTAAGTAATGAAATAAATATATGCTACAATAAATAGCTTTATGAGTTCAGTTTAAAATTATATTTGTGTCCCTAAGATAAACTCAAACAGATTCATTTGGTTGTAGAAGATTTAAAGTGGATTATATAAGTTGGGGGTCATTAAAATATACAGCGTACTTGCAGTAAAAAGTCATTGTAGGCTTTAAACATTCAAAATACTGCTTAAAAATACATAACACAGATAATCATACATGAGACAGATAGATAATAATGTATATTTTAAGTGTTTCGGAGCTCTATTATAGGTATCAGATCAATATCATCAATATCAGCTTGAATTTTACCTGGTGTCAAATTGGAAAGTAAATCATATGGCACATCACTAGAATGATGTTTGTGTGACTTTTCTTAGCATGAACAACACTTACCTTTGCTTTGTTCACATGTTCCTCTTGGAGTTCCACAACAAACAATAATGAGAGTCACAGAAATAACCAAGAATATTATTGCCATAACCAGCACAGTAAGTTCAGAACCTGATTTTTGCTCTAGAAAAAAAAAACAAGACAGGAAATTATTGATGATTCTAAAAAACATTGAAACCTAGCTGTCATATTATTCAAGTATTAACTAGTCGTCTGTTGCAGATTCATCAACATTTCCAAAGAGAGAAATGGCCAAGCAAACTATTAATATTGTCATTTGAATAAATCCTGATTGTGTTGATTGCACTACAAAAAACAAACAAAAAAACAACTCCCAAAATATATTTTTGTGAATATACAGAACAGATTAAAGTACTTAAGACCAAATACCTTCGATGTCCAGTTTAGTTCCATTTCCAAATAATATCTCCCCACATGTGGCCACAGCACAGTAGTAAGTCCCAGCATCAGAGGAGC
>NW_005187638.1:195212-196240 GCF_000239375.1 Pundamilia nyererei | reverse complement strand
CAGTGTGGGGAAAGATTCTATAGGTGGTGAAGTCTTTTGTTTCTCTTTTAGGATGTGGGGAAAGAGACAAGGGATAAGGGATTGTTAACTCTTTCTTTGGGGGAAGTTCAAAGCTATTAACAACAGCTGTGTAATGCCTTTTGTTTTGTTGACTGGTATTTAAACCCATGGCTGTCCCGGGAGAGTCTACTAGGCTACGTCCACATTAGCCCGGATAAATTTGAAAACGGTGTTTGTGTCTACACTATCGCTTTCACAGAGTTTTGCATCCACACTGAAACGGCCGAAAACGCTTCCAGTACTGCGCATATGTGAAATGCAAGATGATTCGACCTGTGTCATTTCTGTCTGCCAAAATTGAGATCAAACAAATCAACTACTGTATAATGCCTTCCGCTATCTTAGTTTAATTGGTCACATGACTGCATCACATGACTAAAATGTGTCATCGTTTTTGAAAAGGCTCCGGGTTCGCTGTCCACACTGCGACACGAAAACGGCGTTTTCAAATGTATCAGCTTTGGAAAGCGTTTTCAAAACGCTGCGTTTTCCTTGACCGAAAACACCGTCTGAGTGTGGACGGAAGGCCAAAATGGAGAGAAAAAGATGCGTTTTCATACAAAAACGTATTAGTGTGGACACGGCCCTAGCCAGTGCCCCGCGATGGCTGCTCTCTCTCACTTAAGCTTGGGTTTTTTTAAAAGATGTTAGCTACTGCTTATCGTTGTCTGCAGGCTTTATCAGATGAAAATGTCCACAGCGTCTGCAAAAAACAAGGCTTATGAGCAGTTTCTTTGAGCAAATTACACAAGGCAGTAGTTGTTTAAACACTTTGAAAGAAAAAAAAAAAAGGCACACACACATATTAACCCCTTGGTGAAGTTATAGGAAAAGCTACAATAATGCCAGATTTTGACTATATGATTTTAGCTTTGATTTACATTAGGTGGCTCCACAAAACCCCAAATCCTAATGAGAGATAACAGGTATTATGATAATAGTCACATCTTTTTCAAGACATTTTTTTT
>NW_005187638.1:192289-193422 GCF_000239375.1 Pundamilia nyererei | reverse complement strand
CTGTTTTCTAAGTCTGATTTGTAAGAATTTACTGTGGTGAAATATTTATTTATTATTATTTGAAATTCACAGCATTTTGTGCTGTTGAAATTTTAGAGTAATTCAAATCAGATACTTCAGTCAAATAGCACTAATAGCCAAGTGGAAGGAGATTTAATTCTGATGTACATGTATTTGGTTACATTTTATTGGACAATCTTAAGAATACATCAACATATTCTTTAAAGAATCTGGTTATATTTTGGCAAAGTCTTTCAGTGGACAACTGGTACGTGGGCATTATCTCTACTGGACTGTGACTAGAGTTTATGTTAAAGCATAGAAGGGATGTCAGCAATGGGCAAGGAAGGGCTGCTAAATCTTTACTAGATTTATGATAGCAGTGTGAAATCTCACTTGTTGTGCCCTTGAACCAGAGCTTTGGAGTGGCTGTTAGCAGGCAGGCTGGATTCCTAGTTACAACATAGTTGATGAGAGAGAGGCCAGGTAGGTATTTTGCAGGTAAGTTTATTTGCAGCAGGTAAATCCAGCTGTTATACTGTAGATTTGTTTGAGTGGTGATCGTTGTTGCCAGCTCCCATGTTTTGGCCAAGCTCAAGCTGTTAGACAAACCCAAACCATTATATTTTCACCACTGTGCTTGACAGTTAGTGTTAGGTGTTTGTCTATAAGCTAATGATGGATGAGTGACGAAATGTTTCTCCCACTGAAAACACTACGTCCAGATAAACAGAATCAACCTTTTGGGAAGTGCAGGTCAGGTCATCTCTCATCCAATTGTAGAATCCCCACCATAGTGTCTCCTATGTAGGAATGCGTGATATTTTTTCCCCCAAAAAGTGAAAGAGCAATCTGGACAAGTGCCCCTTGCAACCTTGTTTGATTCTTTAGCCCTTTCCAAAGCCAGGAATAACATCTATTTTATGTCGCAAATTCAATGGCAAATCATGTTGGTGTAAGACTAAAGTCAGAATAATTAAACTTAGAGTGAAAAAGATTTCCAATCTCAATCAATTTGAAGGTGGATGCAGACAGACTGAACTGACTTAAGCTAGTCACGATTAACACTGTGAGCCAATATTGATATTGTGAGTCATGTTGTTAATTTAATCATTTATAGCATCACACAGAAA
>NW_005187638.1:189496-190670 GCF_000239375.1 Pundamilia nyererei | reverse complement strand
AGAGAGTCCCCGGTACTCTGCTTGTACCAGTCGACTTCTCTACGGCTGAACTGTGAATTCTTACGCAGATCACATGTGAAGGTTACAGTTTCACCAAGTTGAACTGAAGTTATCGGGATAAGTGTATCTAAATTGAAAGAAAACATACAGAATCTACAATATTAAGTCACAATGATTATTGAAAACCATGAAAACAATATGAATATGAACATGAATACAGAATACACGGAATACGAAATAAAATAAAGAAAAAACTTACATCCTTGATGGAGATAAAGCAGTGTAACCAATAACACAATCATCTTGACAGTGTCTCTTTCCTTGAGCTTGAAGGTATTTCATTGACTGTAGGAGGTATTACAGCGTGTCACACTGTCAAATGAATCTGATTGGTTACCACAGAATAAAGGTTCAAGTGCACTTCCTGTCACACATTTCTGTTGTCCAGGGCAGGTCATCTCTTCCTTTTATATTTAGCCATTTTAATTATAAGGTAAATTCCTTTTCTAATTAATGTTAGGGGTTCATCTTGTAGTTGTTTCGTCTTTGCTTTCGAATATTTACTCTCTGTCCTCATTGTGTCTCAGCAGGTTCTTCTACGAAGTGATTGTATTGGTCAGTTGTTCATATCATTTCAAACAACCCTTTTAAGTGTTCAGTGTTTCTCAATAGACATGATGGATCCTTACCAGTTTAAAATGTTCATCTTTAAAATGTAAAAAAATAAAATAAAATGTTAATGTAATGATATAGGTGTGTTAGGGGTTTAAGTCCTTTCTGGGACCATGTTTAAACTTTCCTTTCAGTCATTGATTATTATCATTTTCACATCCTGCCTGGTTAGGTTTAGGCAATACATCTAGGTTAGATCTCGAGTGTTATCTGATTTACAGTGCTCTGTCATATCTAAGAGTGAAGACCCCAGCACACATTTTACATGCATTTATCTGTATGTCCAATAGAGGTTGCTTAAGTCTAAAACTTAAATTGTCATAATTGCAGCTTGCACAATGAACCCATGGGGTCCATTTGTGGTGTGTGGACCATTTTTGTGTTTACTGCACAGCTATTTAGTGAGCCAAACACACTTCCAGCAACTTCAGATAGAAGAGTTATAATGTAAAGCCCCACCCCTTCCCAGACAACAAATGCATCTTTTTTTTTCTTTTTTTTT
>NW_005187638.1:173147-174122 GCF_000239375.1 Pundamilia nyererei | reverse complement strand
GGATAAGTGTATCTAAATTGAAAGAAAACATAGAAAGTCTACAATATTAAGTCACAATGACACAGTAAAACCACCACAGAAACAAAATTCATGTATGGAGAAACCTTGAACAGAATAAGAAAAAACTTACATCCTCGATGGAGATAAAGCAGTGTAACCAATAACACGATCATCTTGAAAGTGCCTCTTTTTGGGCAGCTTGCAGGTATTTCATTGACTGTAGGAGGTGTTATAGCATGTTAAAGCGTGAAATGAATCTGATTGGTTACCACAGAATAAAGGTTCAAGTGCACTTCCTGTCACACATTTCTGTTGTCCAGGGCAGGTCATCTCTTCCGTTTATATTTAGCCATTTTAATTATAAGGTAAATTCCTTTTCTAATTAATGTTAGGGGTTCATCTTGCAGTTGTTTCGTCTTTGCTTTTCCAATATTTACTCTCTGTCCTTTCTTACTTTCTTTGTTTATCATCTCTCAGCAATTTCTCCAACTAAGTGATCATTTTGGTCATTTGTTCCTATCATCTTCGAACAACCCCTTATAGTGTTTCTCAGTAGAAATGCTGTATTTTCACCAGTTTAAAATGTTCATGTTAACATTTTTAAGTTTAAACTTTCCTTTCAGTCATTCACTACTTTTCATTTGCTCCATGTTGACACACCTTGCTACTTTTTGTTTTCATTTTCACTTCCTGCCTGGTTAGGTTTAGACAATAAATCTAGGTTAGATCTCGAGTGTTATCTGATTTACAGTGCTCTGTCCTATCTAAGAGTGAAGACACCAGCACACATTTTACATGCATTTTCTTTACTTCCAATAGAGGTTGCTTTAGTCTAAAATTTAAATGGTCACAATTGCAGCTTGCACAATGGATCTATAGGGTCATTTCTGGTGTGTGGACTATTTGTGTTTTTGCTGCACAGCTATTTAGTGAGCTAAACACACTTCCAGCAACATCAGAAAGAACATATATATA
>NW_005187638.1:170339-172445 GCF_000239375.1 Pundamilia nyererei | reverse complement strand
GAGAATCTGTTCATGATCTCAAGCTGAACTACACTTGGTTTCTGCAGCATGACAGTGATTCAAAACACAGCACCAAGGTGTGTTTGGAGCTCAGTCTGGGAGGACTTCTTTTTTTCTCCTTGTCTTTCCTCATGTTGTGCATTTTCCATTGTTATACCTCTCTGAACTGTATTCCCCATGTGATGTTTGTGTAATGTATGGTGGGTAAGATGGGTAATATGGGGCCAACCTTTGGGATCAATGAAGTTTTATTGAATTGAATTGAATTGAATTGAATAAGATCATAAGATAAACTAAAGACAAGACTTCAATTGCCTGGAGCAAGAGACAGGTATGTGGAATGGAGGAAGGAAGCAAGAGACAAAGCAAGATCTAAGATGATTTTTGGAGTGGCCTAGTCAAAGTCCTGACCTGAGTCCCATTGATATTTTGTTTCATGACCTTAAAAAGGTGCTTCCAATGTGGCTGATGTACAGCAATTCTGCAAAGATGAGTGGGCCAGAATTCCTCCACTGCACTGTCAAGATTCAGACTCAGTTTTCACAACTGGAACTGTTTCACACCACTATTTACAATAGTTACAGACTGGTGTCATCAAAGCTGCTTTGCATATTTTAGAACCTATAGATGGAAACTATTTATGGTTGTGGGCTTCACTGAAGATGTATATTTGACCTGTTACTGTTCAGACATAAAGAAATATAGTAAGGAATTTATTAAAAGACATTTGGAGTAGTTATGTTTGGCAAATTGATATAAGACACACACACACACGCACATTACACACACACACACACACACACACACATATATATATACATAGATAGCTAGATAAGACTTTTTTCGTACTCAGGACAGTACATAGTTATTCAAATATTGATGATACAGAAAACTCAAATAGCTATCTCAAAGAAATCCTCTGTTACCACAAATTCAAAGTAGGCAGTGAAGATGAGTGTCACTTATTTGAAAACTGATTTTTTTCATCCATCATTTCAGGTTATTCAATTGAGAACCTTAAGAATTATGAATCAGAACTAGCAAAGTAAAGAAACCCACTCACACCACAGGGAGAGCAAACAGAAAGGCCCCAGCAAGGGTTTGAACCAGGAACCTTTTTCATGTGAAATGACAGTGAACAGTGCGCCACCATGCTGCCCTTACTAATGCATGAACACTGCTGTCTAAACTTTAATTCTGCACTGATGTTCCTTAAAGCAGTCAGATAAACAGTGAGAACTTCATGGTCTACAGCTTATCGTGAACAAGTGTCACCATCACCTGACAAACTTACTTTACTGTGATTTTTAAAGTCACTCTAGATGTACCTGAAATTGATGACAGAGACCAAAACCTGCAGGCCGAGATCGACAACTTTTTATTCCTTTTAAACAAAACGTGACCAATAAAATTATATCACATGAAATTAAAGAATTTGGCGTTTGAAGTACACTGTTCTACGTCTGTCTATTAAGAAGGGAGTAATACATATACTGTTTCCACCTGTTCCTTTCAATACATTACACTGAGATAAACATATTGATTTGGTCATATAGAAATATATACAGATACAAGAATATGTAGGAACATATCACAACATCAGAAAAAAGAAAAGTTCCACAATAAAAAACCATTCATGGATAGGATTAATACTATGTACATCTATTAGAAAAACAAATTAAAAATTACCATTGTAATCATTTATTTTTGTCTATATAACTATTAATAAAATGCGAGTACAAAAAAGTACATTTCTAACACAATTTAAAATGCAAGAGTCAAATGTCTCTAGCTATTAATCCACCTCAAGAGCCTTTAAATCAGTACAGATGTTCTCGTCCTCTGCAGGTTCTGTTGTCCTTGTTCCTGTATCCCATTTTTCCACAAGTGAAAATTACTACAGAATAAACCAATGAGTCTTCATCTGTCTGAGGAAACAGAAAAATGTGGATACTTATTTACACAGGGAGACATTAAAACATACAAAAAGCTTGAAGAGATTTTTTTTTTCATAACTACCTGCAGAATTTCCTGATCTCCTTTTTCTGTCACATTTGTTCGTAAAGCGACTGCATCTGATAAATAAATCCACAACATAAATGTGAG
>NW_005187638.1:167781-169060 GCF_000239375.1 Pundamilia nyererei | reverse complement strand
TTAAATATATTTATATGTAAATCTGATGTCTCTACAAATACTTACATCCAAAACTGAGCGTCAGCAACAAATAAAATACAACCATTTCTGGATTTTGTTTGTTTGTTGTATTACTTCCTGATACTGTTGTAAAAATAACTTAATATAAAAGAATCATCCAGATATAAGTATTGGTAGTGGGAGGGAACTATTTCAGAGCAGTCTGATTGGCTACTTGTTATGTTGGTGTATCACTCCATTACTGGAGTGGAAACAGTATCAACCATTGTTCCAACTAAAGCACATAAAGCAACACCAAATGTAAGCCCTGTCGTCTCATATTTGATTCTTGTGGGTTTCTCAAGCTGAAAGTTAGAAAAAAGAACACAACAAAGCTGAAGCACATTTTATATTAATGCCAATATGACAGTTATCGAGCCATTGTAAACAATTAACCCCAAATGCTTTGAAAGAACTCAACTTGAAATTGTAATTCTAGTTAAATGTATGGTTTAAGTGATATTTAATTCATTTTAATTGTTTAAAAGTTAAAATCTTATTGATCACTGAAGGCTGCAAAAACCATGTGTTTCAGTTGGTTAAGGCATCGTCAAAGTTAGACAACAAGACTGTCTTTCCATAACCCTAGATAATGACTGTAGCCACTGTAAACAACTCATAATGACAGGATGCTACATGGCAGGGACTACTGCTATGCCACTGAACACCAGGAGGTTTGTTCAGTGTTTTAACATTTTCAATAGTTGTGAAACACACATTTTATCATAGTAGTACAGGGGTTAAAACCGTTGCCTCGCAGCAAGAAGGCCTGAGTTTGACTTCACATTCCAGGCTGTTGTCTTTCTCTGTGGCGTTTGCATGTTCTTCCCATGTTTGTGTGGGTTCTCTCTCCCTCCCATAGTCCATAGAAATGCAGTTAGTGGGTTTAGGTTAATTGGTGATTCTAAATTAACCATAGGTGTGAATGTGAGTGCAAATGGATATCTGACTCTCTGTGTTATCCCTGTGAAAGACTGGTGACCTGTCCAGGGGCTAAATGGCCTCTGGCTCTACGGTTGCTGAAAAAAGCTCAAGTGCCTTACAACCCTGATAAGTGAAAGAGAATAGATGGGTGGATATTTTATCTCATGTCAGTTATGTCATTAACATCCATTGGTATAAATTGAAGAACTAAACTTTACAGTAAACAGTTTAACGGTAAACTTTGACTAGTTGCTAGATAATTTCACAAGTGTTTTGATTCCTACGTGTCATGATCCTGGGCCATGTTGGCCCAGCA
>NW_005187638.1:165058-166579 GCF_000239375.1 Pundamilia nyererei | reverse complement strand
ATATTAATTGCAATTCCTACCTCTACATTTATTTTTTAAAATATATAATTAGCACAGCGTGGCCGTGCAATGTTTTATTTTTTTTTTTTTAGTTTTTATCCCTATTAATTATATTTTCACTTGTTACCTCTGAATTATTGGATCAGACCTAGATGACATGAAATTTTCAGCACAATTATAATTCAAATACTGTTTAATTATTGATTATTCTCATTAATTTTCGATCATTTTATATAAGTTTACCAAAAATAGAAAAAGTTTGGTATGTGTAACCAAAACAGTAACTAGGAAGACATTCACACCCTCTGCAGTCACAGTCCTGCTCTAATGCCTGTTATATTGTATGTCAGGAAAATGAAAGCACCTACATTAAAATCTGGCCCTAAAAAGCAGTGGACTACAGTCAACCAAATCACGTGTGTCTGTTCCTGGCAGAAAAATCTATAGTAGCACGAAACCACAATCTCAGTTTTGGTCAAGCTAGAGATCTGTGTGTTACATGACAGCCTCCCGTCTGAGACCACTTTCAGTTCTGCCACTTCACTGCTTACAATAATAATAATTAAAAAAAAAATTCTTTACATTAATAATGTGCATGATGATTTACACATAACAATATAGTAAGCATTTAAGAAGTAAATGTGAAGTTTAGAGGGTGAACATGAAAAGCTTTTCTTAAAAAGTTGTTTTACTTTGCATATTCTGCCTTTTCTTAATGTCTGCACACAAAGACAACTAAACCTAAAGTCAAAGTCATCGCTGACAAACAAACAGTGCATGGAAACTTAAGCATTTCTGTGGTTGGGGTTTCAAAGAAAGGTGTAAATACAAAGCGGCTTTTCTTCCTGTTTCACTCTACACTTCAGTTTCAGGAAGCTGCTCTTGTTTTTTTTTCATCCATATGAGAAGTCTAGCAGATTGACACAATATAAAAGTAAAAATATTATCAGAACACATTTAAAAGAGTATTTGAAGGGTACACCAACAAGGACACAAACTAGACTATTTTTTTTAATTATACACTTTTACATGTTTTTATACAGTAGCTGCTTCCAGAAGAGGGGAGGTGCTAATCAATTGTCCCTCCCTGTCCTTTGTGGCAGTGAAATTATTTAATGGCAAATTATTGACTATAGGTTTGAAACCTTGGTAAAGTGTGTTCATATGTGCCTCTCTTAGCACAGTGATGGATAAGTACTTTAATTTGAAAGATCACATTAAGTATGCATTTAAATACAGTTGTATGAATATTGCATACATGTAACACTTTATGAGAGATGCATAAAGTTGTAGACGCTTGGTGTTTGAAGGGAGCTTGCTGACGTCTTTGCTCACTTCATATCCTGTTAAAGCACACAGTGAGTTCTGTTCTGAGTAAACAGCTTCAGTAGTTGGTCAAGGGGTGGAGAAATGGCCCACCACAACTTTAGTTTGTCAGTATAGTTGTTGCTTGTGGCTTTGCTTGTTGTTCTCATGACTAAAACGCAGAAGGCCCTTTCAAAGTCCTTTGAGAGTATAAAG
>NW_005187638.1:161870-163270 GCF_000239375.1 Pundamilia nyererei | reverse complement strand
TGGAAAATGGTTGAAAATTAGAACGGGTATCACTTTAGCCAGCTTCTAAGTTTATAAATTATGGACTCAGCTTTGGAGGCTCCAGTGTCACTGAAATGCAGCCAGATGCTGCTCATTTTGCTTGTATCTCCACTTTTTCCTGACACGCTTGCATTTTAATCTATAGTACTTCATCTCTGTGTACATGGGCTGTACCACTACACTTGCTGTCTTGTCTGCCCCCTTCCTTCTCTCACATAATGTTATGATCACAGTCTGTCTTTGCACGTGATTGGCTGCATGATGTGCCCATGACAATAAAAGTCCCATCCCTACCTGCATGGATTCTCAGCAGGGCTGAAGATTTGACTCCCTCATACTGATGGGCCATTAATAACTAACATATGAAATTATCTTGCAGGACAGATATAATGTGGCCCACAGGCTATACATTTGAAACACTTCACCTAAGGAGTCAAGTAACCACACAATTTTCCACAATTAGACAATTCTAGACTTTAATTTTTGACTGTGTACATGTGGTTGACTCTCTAATATACATGACTGTCTACCTTTTCTAAAACATCATCACAAAACAAAGTGGAAAATAACAGAATGACATTAAAACATGATAACATTCAAATATATAATTTTATTATAATATGTTATTTATTTTTTCAATAAATATAACTGTATTTTTTGTTTCAGAATTTAAATAAAACCCACGATGGAGCTTGAAATGCATTTCACACAGTTTATCATAAAAAATATAGTAAACCCTAATAACAGTAGTTACTCGATTGCAGAAGCACTGACATCAGTGTAGACTGTCCCCCCCTCTGCTGCTTTTTCACTCCTTTGTGGTAATTTGCTGCTTTTCCTCGTAGTGATGTTTGGTGCAGAGTAAACCACTACTGTCTGAGTAAAAAAAACAAAAAACAAACATTCAAGAGTAAAATGTACCATTGTCTTTATATTTTCTTTTTTTTCAGTTTACCTTACCTGCTGACTCTGCTGATCACCACTCCCTGTCCCAACATCTGTTTAAAAGACAGAGAAATTTACAATGACAGATGCTTTCCACATGGTTAATTTGCACCAAAGCTGATAGATATATTAATGTGAGTATAACTTTTATTACCACACCAACAACTGGATGTTTTCTTCTTGATGGTATAAATCAGGAAGGTTATAACGATCAGACTTGTAGCCAAAGCAGCACATAATATAAATAGAACTGTATTCGCCTTTTGCAAGTCCCACATGTTGAGTCCTGGAAAAATAAAAGCACCCAGTAATAATTATTACTTTTAGTGACATTATAAACTGGGAAAAAGTTTCACGCTGATTTTAAACTAGCTTATTCTAAATTATTATAGCATTCTTCAAATTTACCTTTAACGTCCAGTTTTATGCCATTT
>NW_005187638.1:156766-161850 GCF_000239375.1 Pundamilia nyererei | reverse complement strand
GACACTGGCGCCACCGGGCCCTCTGACCACCACCAGTAGGCAACGGGTGAAGTGTCTTGCCCAAGGACACAACGACCGAGACTGTTGGAGCCGGGGCTCGAACCGGCAATCTTCCGATTACAAGGTGAACTCCCAACTCTTGAGCCACGATCTCCCCATATAACAGATACGGGGCAAACAACAGAACATGATAACATTAAAATATATAATTTTATTATAATATGTTATTTATTATTTCAATAAATATAATATAACCGTGTAGGTCTAAATAAAAGCCACAATGAAACTTGACATGCATTTCACACAGTTTGTCATAAAAAAAAATAGTAAACCCTAATAACAGTAGTTACTCGATCGCAGAAGCACTGACATCAGTGTAGACTGTACCCCCCTCTGCTGCTTTTTCACTCCTTTGTGGTAATTTGCCGCTTTTCCTCGTAGTGATGTTTGGTGCAGAGTAAATCAATGGGTTCTCAACTGTCTGAGGAAGTTAAATGAATTTAAATAATAAAAAAAAACAGGCAAGAGTTTAATGTACCATTGACTTTATATTTTTCTTTATTAAATTTACCTTACCTGCTGACTCTGCTGATCACCACTTCCTGGCATGCCATCTGTTTGAAAGACAGAGAAATTTACTATGAAAGATGCTTTCCACATGGTTAATTTGCACCAAAGCTGATGGATATACTAATGTGAGTATAACTTTTATTACCACACCAACAACTGGATGTTTTCTTCTTGATGGTATAAATCAGGAAGGCTATAACGATCAGACTTGTAGCCAAAGCAGCACATAATATAAATAGAACTGTATTCGCCATTTGCAAGTCCCACATGTTGAGTCCTGGAAAAATAAAAGCACCCAGTAATAATTATTACTTTTAGTGACATTATAAACTGGGAAAAAGTTTCACGCTGATTTTAAACTAGCTTATTCTAAATTATTATAGCATTCTTCAAATTTACCTTTAACGTCCAGTTTTATGCCATTTCCAAAAATTATATGTCCACATGTGGCCACAGCGCAGTAGTACGACCCGGCATCAGAGGAGCTGACATTCTTGGAGAAGCTGTAGACACATTTCTGTGTGGAGGAAACCTCTGGACTCCTCTCACATTTATCACTGTTTCCATCAGCATAAATCAAGTTGGGGTGAGAGTTATCAGATCTAGTGCTGAACCAAAACACACTGTCATTTCCAGGACATGCACTGTTCTCTGGGTTAGAGAGGACTGAACACTGCAGAGTCACTGGGTTTCCCGGATGGAGGGGACCAAATTGAGGCACCTGAATGATGTCAGTGATAGCCGTCTCTGGCCCTTAGAAAATAATTAAGTAACTGTTAATATAAATACATAAATCAATAAAGTCATGTTTTACTCGTTTTAGTTAGATATTGATTTGTAAACATGGGTAAGAAATAATCAGTTCTGTTTACCTTTAATTTTTAAAAATGTTGCATTTAAAAAGTCCATGTCCAGTTGGTCCACTTTTATGCAGTAATAAAGACCAGTGTCACTTAGCCTAGTTTGACTTATTTCCAGAATAAAGGTTCCAGGTTCTTGCTTTGCTGTAATGTGAGGAGTGGTGTTAACACCGTCATAATCAAAGGTAAATGTTCCTCCCAAGAATTCAGGCCAGCTTCCAGAAACAATCCTGATCCAATACAAGTTTGCTTCATATTCAGATGTCGGGCGCGCACATGTCAGGGTCACATTTTCTCCAACACCAATAGTCTTCGTTCCAAAAAACACATAATCAGTGCATCCTGAAAGTCAAATTAAGCAGAGCAGTTAGATATAGAGAGAGAGAGATATTCCACATGTTAAATTGGAGAAATATATATGGAAAAAAGCCGACTCTAAACTTACGACCAGCTCTGAAGCCCAGTAGCATATAAAATACGATCAGCATTTTCTGATGGATTTACTTGTGACTCATTTACATTTAGGCATACTAAGATGATGCTCCTTAATATAATCACATCAAGTGGGAGGGAACAATTTCAGAACAATCTGATTGGCTGTTTGTTATGTTGGTGCTCCGTTCTACTACCACAATGGAAATTATATCAATCATCTTTCCGGCCTAAACAACCGAAACAACACCAAGAGCACAGCTTTCTTTTACAGTGGGTTTCTTTAACACACAGAAAGTAAACAAAAGAGGCGTTACGGTAAACCAAAACACTCTCACAAAAACACCTTTAAATTTCCACAATTGTCTTTATGCTAACTGGTCGTGTTGTTTATGCATCATACAAACAACATCTTTATCAACTACAATAACATAAAATGGGTGACATATATATACATACACATATATGTCACCCATTTCAGTCAAGTTTGTGTGCCTGGGGCATTGCACCTTTACTGCTGGTGTGCGCGAGATCATTGTCCTGTAGGCTGTCTCACTTTTCTTCACACTTCAGCTGTCTTACAGATGGCTTCAAACTTTACACTATAATACTTTGATATTAAGAGGATTTCATGGTTGATTAAATGATGGAAAGGAAACGAAGCCTGTGACTGCAAAAACAGCCTAATTTATCCATTTCACCAGTTTGGTATGAGGTGCTTTCAAACAAACCATACTTGATTAGTGTTTTAATAATTGAGCTATCACAAACATTAATATCGAGACCGATGTCTGCTGAGTGTGAGATTTAGCTCTTTTTTTGGTGGGGGTGGAGCACAACTATGCATAAAGATTTGAAGTTAGGTCATAGAGTGTATATAAAACATCAATGTAGCTTCCAATCCAGAAAATTAAAGCTAATGAACAAGTACCTTATACCCAAAATATTTCCTTTGACAATCTGGGGGTGACTCAACATTTTTATGTTGAGTTGATGATTAACCTGTTTCAAGCCTAATTGTGTCAATGTTCTGGGCCATTTGACCCAGCCTTTTGAGTTTATGGTGCTTTTATGTGTGTTGTAATACCCACTGTAAAACAAAACTGTGCTCTTGGTGTTGTTTCGGTTGTTTTTCTATTTTTTCAGTACTCAGTTCTCTCTATTGTTTAGTTATATTTCCGTTTCCCTGGTGTCTTGTCGAGATGTCTTGTCTCCCCTTCCATGTCTCCCCTGTCGGTCATGTTTATTCCATAATTCCCCAGCCCATCATGTCTCTCTCTGGTGCTCTCTTGTCCTCTCTCTCTCGTGATCCCTTGCTCCCTCTCCCATCTGCATTTCCTCCTGTTTCACCCTCATGTGTCACTCTACGTCTCTGTGTTTCCTGTTTTATTTTAATAGTGTCGTGGTCCATGTTCAGTATGTTCAGTTCCCTTGTGGCGTCACATCCATTTTGTTCCCCATGTGTTTCCACTTCCTTCACTGTCCTTCTATGCATTTAAGTCTTCTGTTTTCCTTGGTTTGTTCGCAGGTCGTCTGTTCGTCTCCCCCATATTCTCGGTCCGTAGTTTTTCCATGTTCCCTGCGCTTTGCTGTTAGTTTAGTTTTTCCCAGTTTAGAGTCAGCCTTTGGTTTTGGTCTCTCCTATTTTGTGTCTTTGTGTTTCACCTTAATAAACGGCTCGTCTTTTGTTAAATATGATTTCTGTCTTCAGCGTTTGGGTCCTCTTAAATAAACCCTTTGACATACTGAATGCAATCTGATGTAGCTTCTGTTGTGGAAGTTTTCCATTAAATAAAGCCTGCAGACAAGCGGTGAGCGGTAGCTAACATTCTTTAATCAAATCACAAAGAACAGAAAACCCAAGCTTGATGAAGTCCCTGCATGACCGCGGGGCAGACGGTCAGCAGAGTCTCCCTGAGCCTAGCATGGCTCTCAGTTAAATACCTTCTCCAGGAACAAACGGCAGTACACAGCTGTTTCACACCTTAAGGTTCACACTCCCTTGCTACCTCCCAGAGTCCTCGAAGAGACAAAAGATTCTTCCTGTGGAGTTGTCTGCTTCCCCCAACTTCCTTACTAGACCCCCATCATTTGTCTAACTGTATGAGTGTGAGACATGTTAAAATCCAGTGGCACCAAGGCATCATACAATAAAATAATGTGATTAATACATAAATAAAAGAAATTCCTATACACTTCTGATCCCTATTACAGTCTAAAATAACAAAAAGGAAATTGTGCTTTAGGGTCTGGTTACTTTGTAATTGACATGTTATAATCATATGGGTTTCCAGTATCCTTTGGTTTTTCTGCCAGCTCCACCACTCACTTATCATGTCTGGTTACATCAACATGGTAACACTTAAGACACTTCATAAATTCACAACAAGACTTCACAAAACAATTGCAGATCTTACGCTATGTTTTCCATCTTTTAAATACAGTCTATGTCTGAGTTTAGCTTAACACGAGCAGAATTTTTTTTAAAAACGTGTTTACCCAAGTGTGTTTTAGTGCCCACTCCACCAGTACCTTTTATATATGTCTAACATAGTCACTAATAAAGTCAAATAAATCAGTGCAATTTTGGTACAATACACTAGCATACATCCAGCTGACATCAGATTAGGCTTATGGTTAGGAAATGTGTCGATGTGCTCAGCAAATATGCTAAAAATGTTGCTTTTAGAGACAACATGGAGAAAATGCTGCGAGTGTAGGACTCAACACAATGACCGTATCAAAGATAGACAACGTGGCTCCAACGTGATTCCTCCCACTGTACAAAATGAAGCTCTGTTTATCAGGGCTACTGTGTTTTGCATGTTTGGAGCCTGAGCTGCACAGTAGTGACTCTGGGGTGGAGTTGCTGCTTTGAACTCTACCCACTCACCCGCTGGAGGTGACTGGGAACACGCCCCTCTGCACTTTTTACAGCTTTTAACAGTTTTAACAATGTCCGCTGGTGGTTTTACAGCAACTGACTATTAAACTAATGTAAATGCAGCCATATCACTGCTTTTAAAAAGCAGCACAGCTCACATCATTCTGTAGCCTCTGCTGATTAATTCATTAGCTAGAATAGCCGTTAGCATCTAGCTAGTGCTACACTGTGTTCGAGGCTTTTTAGCAATTCTACACACCTGTGTTGCTGTCATAGTTAATATGTTTGAATAATAATCCCTTATTATTTTTTGTTGTTCTCAATTTAGACAAAGAGAT
>NW_005187638.1:153162-154276 GCF_000239375.1 Pundamilia nyererei | reverse complement strand
ACATCAGCATTTAACTTGAGAGTAGACACTGTCTTCAGCACAATCTCTCTTCTTTCTTCCTCTTGTTTTTCTTTCAGAGAAATTCAGCGCAGCGTAGTTTAGTTCTTCATCAACTACGGTCTGGGTAGTAATTAAAAAAATGTTATCTATGTAGCTATATAGATATATTCTGACATATTTTAAGTAAATAATGATGAATTTTCATCACTTACTGGTTGGCGTGAGGCGCCAGTTTGTGCATCTGATATAGCATTTTCTTTTCCTAAGAACAAGATAAATAATAAAGACAAATACGAAATATTTTCAGAACTTAATATTTATTGACTAATGAAGGCTACAAAAAATCATTATGGAGGCCTCAGTATTGCAAGAATTATTTATGATGTGTACAATGGTTACAGTAGTTCTTGTAATGTGATTATCTATATATAATAAATACATATTTAGTATTTCCATCATTTAAGCCCATATGGAAAAGATCTTATAAAGTTTGTATCTCTCTTGTGTGAAACTTGTATGAAAAGCATACAAGAGTAAAAACAGATATAAGATCCCTAGAAAAATTATATAAATGAAACTTGTATGTTTTTGATACTTACTAAAACAATATATGAAAGTAATGAGAAAGTGGCCACTTTCATGAGTAAATCAAATAAGCCTTATATGATTCACTATATGAAGTAGGCCACATCTGATGCAAGTCTTTTATAAGTTTTTACTATTTCTTTTCCATATGGGAGTATAACTGAAATACACTTAGCCTTTCAAATATTTGTAGATTCTTACATTTCTTACCTTTAAATTGTTTACCTGCTGTTCGGCTGCACATGAGGAAAACATTTCCAATGACAGAAATGCCCAAACAAACAATTAATACTCCCAGGTGAATAAATGCTGATTTTGTGGATGACTCTGCAAAAGATCAAAGAAAATGAATTCTGAAAAAAAAAAAACATTATCATTGCTGATATTATTGGTTGTATAACTAAAGAATTGGACAGTAATGTCAGGTATTAACACATAAAATTACTAATAATTCTGACTGGCTGTTTAAAACTGAAATTCACATTTTTTAAAATTAATTTATAAATCATAAACTTACCTTGAATAACCA
>NW_005187638.1:150610-151514 GCF_000239375.1 Pundamilia nyererei | reverse complement strand
TAAAAATATATTTCAACTCATGGAGAGAAAGAGAAATATTAAAATAGTAAATATATATCAGTAAATCTCAATTTTTCACTCAGTGTATTGTCAATACCTGCTGTTCATTTTTAGGTGAGTAATTGGTCAGTAAGACAAGGAAGTGTCTTACTGAATCCCAGATTCATCCCAGATTAATACCGGATCTCCGAACGACCTCTGCTGTCTCCTTATGATGGAGAAAGGTTCTAGGATTGAGTTCTGATATGCTCTGGGAGTTCTTTTCTGCTCTCTATATCTGTGATCTAACTGTTTTAGTCATTACCCAAAATTTGTGCCAATAAATAATCCACAGAATCCAGAATCCACAGTTTTGCTTTCATGGCCAGCTCTCTATTTACCAAAAACTACTAACACAGGGTCACTGCAGGATCATCTCATCACTGCTTCCTGTACTACTCCCCTACTGCTGAACTCTTTATTAGGTAAACTGTGAGATCATAATGATATTATGAGTGATGCTGTTAATTGCATAATCTACAACATCACACAAACAGGAACACAATAACAGGCAAACACAATCTTATTCAATTCAATTTTATTTATATAGCGCCAAATCCCAACAACAGTTGCCTAAAGGCACTTCATACAGAGAAACTCCAACTATAATAAGACCCCCTTTGAGTAAACCCTTCTGCGACAGTGGGAAGGAAAAACTTCCTTTTAATAGAAAGAAACCTCCTGCAAATCTAGGCTCAAAGAGGAGCAGCCATCTGCCTTGACCAGTTAGGGGTGACGTGAAGGAGATAAGACAAATAGCACATGTTTTACGAAGCTGTTTGTTGTGCCCTGTGTTACCTCTGCCCTCAGTCTCCTCGCGTTTCAGGTTTGGTTTCTTGTTTCTTAGTTCCCAGTTTAGGTTTTC
>NW_005187638.1:135740-137624 GCF_000239375.1 Pundamilia nyererei | reverse complement strand
GTCGAGCTTTATTTAATTTTGCTGTGGTATGTTCAAAATGAATAACACGGATAAGACATCGTATCCAGAATGATTCCATACAAATGTCAGGACTGAACCATTGCTTTATAATAGTCTTCTTTGCGGATGTGAATCCAGCGAACTTTTTTACTCTTACTTGAGTAACTTTTTTGACGACTACTTTTCACTTTTACTTGAGTAATAATATTTTAAAGTAATGCTACTCTTACTTGAGTATAATTTTTGGATACTCGGCCCACCTCTCATGTATACTATGTATGTAATACAATGTATTACTATTTATTTAATTAGATTCATCATATTATAAATAAATAACCTGGAAAGCAAGAACAGGAAAACACAATAGGTACAATGAATGTAAATTATCATGTTTTTAGTAAAATTACTAACAAATTCTTTGTATTTGTTTATTTTCAATATAAAAGATGGTAAATGGGCGGCATTTGTATAGAGCTTTTCTAGTCCATAGGACCCCAAAGCCCTTTAAACTACATTCAGTCATTCACCCATTCACACACTGGTGATGGCAGCTACATTGTAGCCACAGCTGCCCTGTGGCGCGCTGACAGAGGCGAGGCTGCCGGACACAGGCGCCACCGGGCCCTCTGACCACCACCAGTAGGCAAACATGGGGTTAGTATCTTGCACAAGGATATTTGGCATGCAGCCAAATATCACATTCTGCATTTTACTTGAGAGTACACACTTTCTTCAGTTTCCAGTTCATCCTTCTTCTTCTTTCCTCTTGTCGTTTTCCTTCCAGAGAATTGCAGTGCAGCATAGTTCAGTTCACCTTCAATCTATGCGAAATAATAAAATTCTTATAATTACATCAAGTTGTTAGAAATCACTAAAAATATGATGCCATATTATTACTTACACTGTCATCCACAGCTTGGCTCAAGTCATCTCGCCTTGCTTGTGACGAGCTGTTTTCTGTGCATAATGGTGATGGAAGAGGAATATTATCTACTTGATTTTTATTTTTTAAAATTGGGTTTCTAACCTGGCTAAGTCAATAATAACTTATTGACCTTGATGGAATCATACATAATGAGATGTTCATGATGTCAGCAATATTAATAATAAAATGTATAGAAAGATATGTAAATTTACTTTTACTAATCCTATTTCTTTGAAAGTTACTTTTAATGTTAAGAAGAGCGATATTATTATGATTTTTCATTTATTTTAAACGACTTACTTTTAATTTGTTCACATGCTGCTCCTGGAGTTCGGCAACAGATGAAAATAACATTAAGAATTAGAGAAATAACCAAGCAGATTATTGCTATCACCAGTGCAATAAATGCAGAACCTGCTGTTTGCACTGCAAAGCAAAGAAAACATCTTAGGAGTGATTCTAAAAGAGATGAATATTTATCTGATATGATATATTTCATAGTCATACCCATTTCTTGTTTAGTTCCATTTCCAAATAATATCAGCCCACATGTGGCCACAGCACAATAGTAAGTCGCAGCGTTAGAGGAGCTGACATTTTTAGAAGAGCGAAAAACACAGCTCCGCTGAGCCTCAGATCTTTTCTCACATTCATGATGTCTGTTTCCTTCAGTGTAAATGATATCAGGATGAGATGCTTCTCTGAACCAGAACACGTGGTGACCTCCTGGACATGTCTTATTTTCAGCGTCAGAAAATAGTGAACAGTGAAGAGTCACTGAATTTCCTGCATGGACTGTCTTCTCCTGAACAACAGTGTAGTTTGCCTTCTGGGTGTTTCCTGTTTAATACAAATGTGTTGACAAATGTGACAATAAAGCACCTTTTGAAAGCCTGAGAAAAATGGGTGTAATGCATGCTAGTCATAAAATTCTTAAGAATATATTTCACTTAAAACAA
>NW_005187638.1:129768-135067 GCF_000239375.1 Pundamilia nyererei | reverse complement strand
TCTGTTAGGGATCTAATAAGTATTTCATTGAGTGTGTAGGAGGTGGAGGAGGTAACATGGACCCTCCATGTCACACTGTCACATACATCTGATTGGTTATCACAAAACATAGACTCAGAAGGCCACTTCCTGTGACATTGATCTTGCACAACAAGTCCTCAAACTAAGCTGATGCATTGCCCATTTCTTCCTATTATTGGAAACAATTCATTAAAATGCTCCTGAATTGCCAGATTGAGCAAAAATGTTTACTTTAGAAAGTGAATGTAGGATGGTGGCACAAACATGCATAACTACACCAGGGATGGCAGTTTGAGTCTTCGTTGAATCAAATTTTATGCTTTAAACACATTTTGAAAAGTTCCACTTTCTAGGTCATTAGGTGTTCCACATCCTGCACAATCTCAAATCAAAGACTCAATGTTTATTTACAATGGCATGAGAGGGCATTCACTTTCAAACATAAATGTAGCTCTCAATAACCACTTGTCCAAGCAGACAAGCAAATAGTGACTCATCACACACATAGCAAACAAACTAAAGTGACAAATCGGGATCTCTAACACGGGTAACTGGTTAAAACATTATTACTGAATTATTTCTTAAAGTTTTAATATATTTACCATTTATATTATATTTTGTTGTGGTCTTGGTTTGTGGAGATGTGTAGCGTGTCATTTGGTCTTGTTACCCCAAGAGTTAAGCTATTCCAGGTATTCACCCATGGCAGGTGTAAGAGAAGGTAGCTGATGAGTGTTGCTGTGTTCAGTCCTGCTGTAACAATTAAGGATGCAAATAGGTAGATTAATTTTAGGTTACCCTTATATCTTTTTGTTTAAACCTGATACCACCACCGGTCAAAGTGACATCTTGAAATGTGGTTTTTGGGAAAAGCTACAAATATTTTGCAGATTTGTCAAACACATCTTCAGCCCATCAGCACAGAACATCTAAATAATCAAATAATCAAATCAAAATATCCTTTTGGGTTTTTTAATTTTTGCCATTAAATAATGGCCACAAAAACATTTTTTAGACCTGTATAAATTGGCTCTTGACCTTATTAGTACAAACTCTCATATAATCCTATTATCCTATGAAACATTTGTGACACAGGGCAGGAAAAGCCAATCAAAGATACAGACTGAGAGTTCCAGCTGTTCCAGCTGTAATGCCATAAAGAACAGCCTGTTTGGCAATGGTCATTTTATTTACTTATAATGAAATGTGCTATATAATCTCAATGTGCTTAACATAAAAGATGAAAAAATAAAAATCTATTTAGGTCTACAACTCTATGAAGCAAAAAAATAACAAAATAAACTTTACAAAGAAATAAAATTCAAGTTAACACACACGATAAGTGCAAGCCTTTGAGAATAAACAGGTTTTAAATATTTTTTTTAAATTAGATCCATTAAAAAACACCCTCAACAGACTCTTGGAAAACATCTCCCTGTTCTCTAAGGTGCCTCTCTGCTTCTTGCTACTCTGTCTTTCTTTTCCATTTCTGTGCAAGTGTTCAGCTGGGAGATATATGATTGGCTGGGTAGCTTTCTTTCATTAATGTAGCAGTGATGTCCATTTTCACATTTAAAATGAAGAAAACTGATATGATTGAGATGAGATGAGATGAGATGAGATGAGATAGCCTTTATTTGTCAGTTGCAGGTCTTTTGCCGACATCCGAGATGACAGACCTTGCCGACCGTACATACAATACACAAACATCACATTGGGGAGACAGGTCAGGCTAGGTAGCGAGGAAAAAAACATCAAAATGTGTAACACAGAAGGATAATACAGGAATGCACAGATATCAACGCACCATAGCACAATAAACACAGACAGCAACATGGGAAAGTGTTCCAGTGTGTACATCTGATCTGGGACCGCTGCAATCTTCGACTGCGCCTCCAGCTGACCCGATGTCCACATCAGAGGGCAGGTAAGCGTTGGAGGTGGCGTTGGATCCGGGGTAGGGAGGGTGATGTGTCAGGAGTGCTTATCAGTATCAGTGTATGTGTGCGTGTGCGTGTCCATAGTTCAGCTGAGACAGTGTCCTTCGCCCTGCCAGGCTAAGTAAACAGTCTACCAGCCAACCCAGGTGGCCTTGCATGGAATGGGAAGGAACAGACTCAACACAGTCGTTATCAGGGTGTTTTGTTCAGCTCCGGCCTTGCAGCTGGCGCCAAAGGGGTATCTTCATAACTGATGTTATTTTTTACTTTAGTGCGAACAGCTCATATGAATTTCAAAGCAGTTCTACAGTCCAACACTGGTCTCTCAATCTCCCGTTGGAGAGCCGCGAGCTTCGCCATACTTGCGTTCTGTGATGTTGTCATTTCTTGTGCTCAAGGAGCCGATTCTGAGACCTCACGGCAGTGGGCCTCTCCGAGATGTCATCCGATTTGTGCCCAGAGATGTTATTCCGGGCTAGCCCTTCAGAGATGTATCCAGTCTGCAGTCAGAGATCTTATTCTGAGTATTCACAGCAGCTGTAGCCTCTCCAAGATCTTATCCGTGCTGACTCAATGAGCCCATTTTGAGAAACTCACGCCTCTCCCATCATTCCAATCCCAGCGGGCAGCCTTGTGGGGATTTGAACAGCCGGTTCCGCTTCCTTAATTCTTCGATAAGTCAGGGCCAAGCCAGCTCCGATCCGCCAGAACCCTGTTACCATGGTTCCGAATAGGTAGATATCTTCAGCACTCAGGCTCACCCGAGCCCAAACTTCTCGTTGAGAAGGGGTGTCGATTGCATTTAGGGACCAGTTGATCCAATCCATAATTCCTCTTTTAGGTTTTAGAGAACAGACTGTGAGAGAGTGTTCCAGGTAAAATACAAAAAAACCCCCACGAGACTAGAGAAGGACGTAAGCAGGGAAGCAGGGAAGATAAGGGAGAAGAGAAAAAGTCCGTCCGCCTCCTCCGAGAGCCAAAGAAGAAAAATTGGTCATTATTATACAGAATAGATATATAAAATGTAAACCAGCACAGATGTACAACTAAATATGTTTTCATAACAACAGTGATCAGTGAAGTTTTACCAGAAGGTTAATCATTTATTAATAACATATATGTGTAAGTGGGAATTGATCTATATGCATACTAAATGAAAGCAATTCAAAAATCCAACACGTTTTGACATCTTTACATTAAAAATTAACATTAGCAAAGATAAGTAAAAGAAATTATACTTGCATGTAAGTCTAAATGCTTTAACATTTTAGGAAACATAAAGTTACAAATGTAACTTTTGTGAATTTAGCTTGGTTTTTGCTGTGTCACATTTGTATTAAATTTGTCTGAATTTTTTGTTGAAAGAAGTTTTAACTTTTCAACCGATGATTAAAAAAAATCACATTTCAGCTTCTTCTCAGCCAGTCTTATATTTTCAGTTCTTCCAGCTTCTTATAGTTCTTTAACTGCCTCTTTAAAGTTACAACAGCAATTCAGCCTCCAGCTGTCCATCAAACAGAGAGGTACATCTCTAAGCTATACAGGATATCAAGCAATATATTTCAGCAGTTTTGTTCACTTGTTGTATGTCTTCTTTGATCTGACCCAGCCATCAGGTGCATGGCAGTCTTGGCCACAGAATCTTCACCCTGAATCACGTGTCTGTACCATCAGAGTCTGGCTTTGCACTTTTGTGTATGAACCTGGATTCTGTGATACATAGGACTCTGGAAACTGTGGGTTTTATGAAAAAAGGGAACCTCCAATTCAGAAAGGCCTGACTGGTATAAGTCACAAATGCACATTTCAGAACTGATAACCCATAAGCTGGACAGAAAATGAGGGAACACCAAAGTGTTTCCAGGCCAGCCGAGAGATATAATCTCTCCAGCATGTCCTGGGTCTGCCCCGGGGCCTCCTCCCGATGGGACATGCCCAGAACACCTCACCCAGGAGGCATCCTTATCAGATGCCCGAACCACTTCAACTGGCTCCTTTTGATGTGGAGGAGCAGCGGCTCTACTCTGAGCCCCTCCCGGATGGCTGAACTTCTCACCCTATTTCTAAGGGAGAGACCAGCCACCCTTCGGAGGAAGCCCATTTCCACTGCTTGTATCCGCGATCTCATTCTTTCACTACCCACAGCTCATGACGATAGGTGAGGGTAGGGAGGGTAAATTGAGAGCTTCGCTTTTACTCTCAGCTCTCTCTTCACTACAACAGACCAGTACAGCGTCCACATGATGGCAGCCACAGTACCAATCTGTCTGTCCATCTCCGACTCCCTTCTCCCGTCACTCGTGAACAAGACCAAGATGCTTAAACTCCTCCACTTGGGGCAAGAACTCATCCCCAACCCGGAGTGAGCACTCCACCCTTTTCCGGCTGAGGACCATGGCCTCAGATTTGGAGGTGCTGATTCTCATTCCTTCACACTCAGCTGCAAACCGTTCCAAGGTGAGCTGGAGGCCATCACCCAAGTGAAAGCCTTCTGCCGCTTGGCTGCGTCTAGAAATTCTGTCCATAAAAACCATACCATTTGTGTGGTTGTCAAACTTCACATAATCCATCCTTGTGATGACTTTTATGGCAAGTAATCAGAGTACTATAGAGTACAAGGGTGGGGCACCTGCAGGTCAGCCATTGCTGTGTTGATGTACAGAAAAAACTGTAGGTAAAATCAGGCTGTTCCTTGGTGCACGCCTATGATAATGGGGAAAGCAGCAAGATCCCCACAGGAAATTTTACTGATTGGTAAATTAATTGTACTCACAGATATTTAGTCATAGCTGAAACTGTCAACACCCAGGGATTTTTCTAGAAAATGCACCTTTATGTGCAGTGTATCAACACAAAAACAGACAAAAAAAAGTTTCACACACAAACTAAAAAACTGGGCTGGACAAAATTATTGGCACCCTCAACTTAATATTTGGTTGGGTGCTCTTTGGAAAAAAATCAATCAATCACTTCCAATAACCATCAACAAGCTTACTCCATGTCTGAATTTTCGACCATTCTTTTTTGCAAACTACTCAAGATCTCTCAGATTTGAAGGGTGCCTTCTCCCAACAGCATGTTTAAGATCTCTCCACACTGTAAAATCTAATATTGTGTTTAACCTCCTAGGACCTGGTGTCCACATATGTGGACATCACATTTTGGGTTATTTAGACCAAAATACTCAATTTTGCTCTATAATGGCTTGATATTCACTTACGAGGACATTATACAGCTACTGTTCTATTGAAATTTTAAACGAATATCCTCATATATGGCTCTTATTTTTCTTAAAAACAAAGATAAGGTAAAAAAAAATGTTTTTACATTCATCGGGC
>NW_005187638.1:110254-128221 GCF_000239375.1 Pundamilia nyererei | reverse complement strand
CCATCTCTTTATGACCAGCATATCCATTTTATGATGGATGCTTCTGGCAGAATAATCTCCTATATTCAAACAATCTCAATCCTGTCTCTTGAAACTGTCAATGAGTTTACTGTGCTCAGATGGCCGTGACTGTCACCAGATCTTAATCCAATGAGTACCTGTGGGATGGATATGGATGTACAGCTAACAAATCTCCAGGAACTGCTTCATGCTGTCATGTTAATAAGCACCAAAGTCTATGAGGAATGCCTGCAACAGCATCTATACGGGGTAATTAATAATAATAACTGGAACAAAGACAGTCTGGAAAGCAACTTAGTGCTAGTAAGGTGTAACTATTTAAACTACTTAAGTCCTTTGGCAAAACGACTGTCTGTCTGCAAGTTTCTCTTACGTTGTCTCTAACTGGACATGGTATGATGCCCAAAATATAAAGGCTGTTCTCACAACAACTGGATCTCTTTAGCATCAGTTGTTGCAGTGATATATCTCATGTGCTCTCTATACTGTGACAAAAGACAATGCACATGAGAATTAGTAAAACTGCTAAGATTTATGTTAAGATTAAGAAGGCTCTATGACTTTCACTATCGGCCATGCTTAAAGCTGTGGTTGAGAGGAAGTCACTTAACAGTCTGCTCTACATCTTCAATAATATATCAAAATAAAATCAAAGAAATTAAAACGGTGCTCTTTTAAGAGAGAGCGTGAGAGAGAGAATGAAAAACATGGAGGACAATGTGGAAATGACCAGAAGGAGCATAGTTTTATTATTATTCATTTTATTATTAAAATGACTGCCTAACTTTTCAGAGTTTTCTGAGATTAAAACTAAATTAAAATCACAATACTAAATACAAGGCAAAAACTGCATATTACACAATATATTGTTATAATATATTGTTCAGATATTACGTGAGCATTTTCAGAAGTGCAACAGAGGCCCTGTGGTGTTTATGGTGCTGCATTGTCCCACATATTTTCAGCAATTTCCACAGGTGAATTGTTGATCTGCTACAAATCTCTCACGCCAGTGTAGACTGTCTCCTCTGCTTTCCTGGAACTCATTTGCTCCACTTTGTCAGTTTTTCTCCAGGTGAAAGTTGTTGATGAATAAATCACTGAATCTTCAACTGTCTGTAGAAAAATCGAACATTTATCAACACTAAAGGTCTTGACTATAAATGATTAGAAGTATTTACCTATTCATTTCCCCATTACTTTTCTGACATACACCCTACCTGCTGACTCTGCTCCTCACCACTGACTGTTCCAACATCTGTTTGAAACACAGACGTTTTAGCTAAAAGATGCTTTAGGCTGAGTGAAACAGACCAATGATATGAAACGTGACGTTAGCTTTTGCTAAATACCTTTAGATCTGACTGACGAAAGGGGAAAGTTGTATTACCTTTACAACAATTACACGTTTTCTTCTTGATGGTATAAATGAGGTAGGCGATAACAACCAGACTTGTAACCAAAACAGCACATAACAGAAAGATGGCTGTATTGGCCTTCTGCAAATTCCATGTGGTGAGTTCTAGAAAAATACATGCACCATGGAATGTGAATTTTGGTATCATTAAAAACTGATATCAATGCATAATAATCTAATCTAAATAATAAATAATAAAATGTTAAAATTTACCTTTAACATCCAGTCTTATTCCATTACCAAAAATGATCTGTCCACACGTGGCCACAGCACAGTAGTACGACCCGGCATCAGAGGAGCTGACAGTCTTGGAGAAGCTGTAGACACATTTCTGTGTGGAGGAAGCCTCTTGAATCTTCTCACATTTATCACTGTTTTCATTTGGATAAATTACATTAGGTTGAGATTTATCAGATCTAACGTTGAACCAAAACACACTGTGATTTCGAGGACATGTTTTGTTCTCGGAGTTAGAGAGAACTGAACACTGCAGAGTCACTGGGTTTCCTGGATGGACATGATCAGAAGGAAAGACTTGAATGGTATCACTGATAGTTGGTTCTAGTCCTGGAAAATATAAAAGAAGAAATAATTAACATGTTCTACCCACTTTTCAACTAACAAAAAAAGAAAAACTAAAATTCACGTTGAAAAAACCCCCCAAAGTAATTCAATTCACCTTTAATCCTCAGAAACGTTCCCTTTAAAAATGTCATAGCAAGCAGCTTAACTTTTATGCAGTAGTAAAGACCAGTATCACTTTGATTAACTTCAGTTATTTCCAGAATAAATGTTCCAGGTTCTTGTTTTGTCGTAATATGAGGAGTCTTGTTAACACCAACATAATCAAAGGCAAATGTTCCTCCCAAGAATTCAGGCCAGCTTCCAGAAACAATCCTGATCCAATACAAGGTTGCTTTATAATCAGACGTCGGGCGTGCACATGTCAGGGTCGCACTTTCTCCAACACCAATAGTCTTTGTTCCAAAGAACAGATCATCTGTGCACCCTGAAGATAAAATGAAGCAGATGAGTTAACAATAAATTTCTGGAGTTAAATTGAAAAAAAAAAAAAGCTGACTCTAAACTTACGACAAACTTTGAAGCTCAATAGTGTGCAAAATATGATCAGCATTTTCTGATTAATCCACTTCTAGTTCATTTCCATTTAAGCATACTATAGCAAGGGGTATCTTAATATAATCACATCAAATGGGAGGGAACAATTTCAGAACAATCCGATTGGCTGTTCGTCATGTTGGTGCTTTGCTGTACTACCACAGTGGAAATAATATCAACCATCTTTCCGGTCTAAACAACTGAAACAACACCAACAGCACAGTTTTGTTTATGGTGGGTTTCTGTAACTCACACAAAGTGAACATGAGAGATGATATGGTGACTAAAACATTATAAAACTGCCTGTAAATTTCCAAAATACTAATATGGTTAAACTGTGTACCATAGATCACCTTTATTAACTTTGATAACATAAATTAGAGACCGTAGTGTTCTCAGCTTCCAAAATTTACTTTAAGGTTGAGCCGTGATTGGCATTAATCTTAAAGCTATGAAACTACTACTTACGGTACTTTTACATTTATCATAATTTTATTATTTATCATTTTCAGGACTTCAGGGCGTAAGTAATGCAAAATAAGTCATAGAACTTGTCAAAAACACTGGATTACATATTTTCAAAAAAAACATCTCAAATGTAAATTATGCTCATTTCTTTCATAAATTACATCCACATACGTATATATTTGAGTGCAATTAAGTTCAGTGTGAATGGATTACCAATGATGACCAGTTTAATTCCACTTACACATGTAGTGCAAAAGTAGATGTCCATGCTACAGTATTGCTTCATGCTGTTGTTAACGCCATATGCTCAATCACCATGAGAAATGGCAAGAAACAGTGGTGGTGGATGGTTGTTATTTGATGAACATAAGTTACTCAGGTGGCATGTATAATTCAAATTTATGGATATGAATGAGACTTTATCATTAAATAAAATTGACATGCTGTTTCATGAGGGGCATAAAGGCTGAAAACAGGTCAATTTTGCCCTTTGGTAAGTGGTTTCCAAGCAAACAGAGAGTTTCATAATATATCATGCATAATTTACCTTTAACAGTGACACATTAGATGTTATTTTTGTGAAAGAAAAATGATAGCATGCTTTAAATGGTACTAAAGGTGCATAAATGCTAAAACAATGGTCATCTTAACAAGTTGCTAGGTAGTTGCTAGGTAAATGGCCTGTAAATGGCCTGTATTTATATAGCGCTTTACTAGTCCCTAAGGACCCCAAAGCGCTTTACACATCCAGTCATCCACCCATTCACACACTGGTGATGGCAAGCTACATTGTAGCCACAGCCACCCTGACAGAGGCGGTGGTTGCTAGGCAACATAATGATATCATAATTTCTGATATAGTTAGGAATCTTCATGGGCAAAAGATGTACCACATTGTGAAGTGTAATTGCTGAACTCTGGATGATCTGAGAGAAGTTGCTTACCACTTACCTAGTTCACTTTGATAAAAATACAAATCTTTGGCACATACAGTTCAGTCAGTTAGCTCCCTGTAATTTTCTGAGACAATCCTGTGGTCACATCTTCTATGTACACATAGTCATATGTATATTGACTGCTACAAACACATAAGGTAATAACTTACAATTATAGATTGTGACTTTTTCATGCCTTACATCTTTTGCATGTTCTCATAACAGTACTTGCACCGGAAACTCACAACGATACCAATAAACAGGAGTGCTGATCAAACATTTCTGTGTTTGAGAGTTCAAACAAGGCCGTGAATACAAAGGGGTTTTTCATCTCATCTCTGTTTGAGTCTCAAGTAACTGATCTTGTACCACTGGTCGAAGGTTGAATAAAACTGTATAATTAATATGAATAATTATTTCAAAACAAGCTGCCAAAGGGTATGTGAGAAAGGGAAATAGAGACCTGCTCAGTCATGCTGTGATCACTCTTAATCACATGTCACTGTGGGCAATGGGGAAGGTGTTCATCATTCACTTGTCTTAACTTTGTCTTTCCTTTTCTTTCTTTTAGAAATTGATTTTTAATTGGTTGCCAAACTGTAAACTATACAACTATAAAGCCTCACCAGAGATCATTGCAGTGTGTTTAACCCAGAGCTGTAACAGACATCCATCCAGTTTAGACCAATTATCAATTAAAAATAAAACACGTTTGGACACACAGTTGAATGTGTTTTTTAAACAATGTTCCAACTTAAAAAACACGTACAACTGAAATGATCTATTCCAACTGTTCAACTCAACCTGGCCTGCTGAAGTGCAGCTCTTCTCTCACTTCATGTCTTGTGAAAGATCATACTGAGATCTGTTCTGAGTAAACAACTTCAGCAGTCAAAGAGCACAGAAACAGCCCACCACAACTTTTGTCTGTCAGTGTAGCTGCTGACTGTGTATCTGCTCATTCTTCTCTCAACTTGTAGGAGAGAAATCAAAGAAACCATAGCTGAACAATATTTATATGGAAGATATCAGATAGTGGCATTATTATAGAATAGAATAAATACAATAGAATAGCCCTTTATTGTCATTGTTAATGTACAACAAAATTGTGTGTGCAACTGTGCAAGAATAAAATATAAATAGTAAGCTGGCAGGAATGAATAACAAACGGGAGAAATATATACAATCAAGAGGGATATGTACAAAACACAAAAAGGCACACGAGAGACAGCAGGTTGCAAAGTGCTTGGAGGTAGTGCAAAGGACTAAAGGCTTTGTGTGAATGGCCTGAATGATGAGGTTACTTAGACCATGGCTCAGATTGGTCAGGTGGGTGGGAAGGGGTGGGGTGTATATGTGGAGGGAGGATGGGGTGGGTTGGGTGGATAGTGTTTGGTGGGTCTGAATGTTTATAAATCTGGAGGTGTGGGACCTGATTGAGCTTAGGTGCCTACCAAAAGGCACTTAGTCAAACAGGTGGTGAAGGATCACCTGTGATGGCTCAGGTTGCCCGGAGACAGATCTGAACGTGTCCTCCAGGAAGGCCAGTTCTCTTTTGAGCGGCGTTAATTACCTTCTGCCAGACTTCCTGGTCTCAGTTGTGGCCCTGTGTACCAAGCACCCAGGCAGAAGGAGAGCGCGCTCTCCACCAGTGACTTCTGGGCCAGGTTATTCTTCCACAGGACAGGGAGGATGAGCAGCTGCTGCTGGGCCTTCTTAATTAGAGCTTTGGTTGTTGTGGGTCCAGGTGAAATAATTGGAGATGTGGTTGGATTGGTGTACAGTCATATGTGTACAACAGGTAGAGGAGGGGGCTGAGAACAGAGCCGTGTGGTAATCCGGTGCTGAGTAACAGTGGGGTAAGAGATGTGGGGGCCTGGGAGTCTGACTGATTGAGACCAGTGATTAGGAAATCTTTGACCCAGGAGGAGATGCAGGGACAATCTGAAGCTGGTCCAGTTTGGTGGTAAGGATGTCTGGGATTAAAGTGTTGAATGCTGAGCTGTCATCCATGAAGAGCATCCTTACATAGCTCTTCGTGTTCTCCAGATGGCTCAGTGATCTGTGAAGGGTGATGGAGACAGTGACAGCATCCTCTGTGGGCCCGTTTGCTCTGTAAGCAAACTGGTGGGGGTTGAGGGAGGGGGCTAGGAAGGCTTTGATGTGCTGAGCAGTATCCGTTTAAAACATTTCATAACTAATCTTCTCCAGACTTCATGTTTGTAGAGGGAGAGTGGGTTGAGCTGAAGGTGTGTGTGTGTGTGTGTGGGGGGGGTGTTGGATGCTTGGATGAATGTCTACACCTGATAGGCCTGGTTGTCTGTGAGGAAGCCCTCGATGCTCATCTCGTAGGCCTCTTTTAGTTAATTAAAAAAATGCATCACACTTAAGTTGACAGTCAAAAACCTGCACTGTATGTTGCTCTGTCCATAACCATTACTCAAATTGTGAGAAAAATGTTTTAAGAAATTCACAAAAGTTGACACTCTGGACTTTTAGGAGGAGAACGCTACTCTTAATTGAGTGTAACTACTGGCAAGGATGACAACAAAAAAGCCAATGTAATGTAATGTAATGTAAATCATTTTTCTCCTGGTTTGCCGTTAATATTTAATTGTAAAATAGTTTTTAATAAACAAGACAATGTGTTATTTATTTCAAAGCGGCTTACATTGACTGAGAGGTTTCCAAAATGCAAACTTCATAGCTAATTAACATCAAAAATAACAACTATATCAACTTAACCACAATCAATATTAAGTAAAATCTTCAAGAAATAATTAGTGAGTTGAATTTTGGGTTTAATATGGCTTTAATATCATTGCATAACCAGTAGTATGTTTGTCTGTTAAGAAAGAATAGAAGCTTTCTAGTCACTAATTTCTAATCTGAAGAAGAAGCAAAGTAGGAAAGACTTTTTTCCATGGACAATAAGGAGATTAATCTGTGTCTGTGATTTTAACACCATGACTATTTATAACTGTTTATTACTTTGTACAAAAACATGCATACATATAGAAATGATTATTGTGAAACATCACAATAAAAACATTTTATTTTTCAAACTTAAAAACATTCAGTGGTTTGCATCTGTTGTTTATTTATTATCTTTGCATGTAAGCTATGACAAAAACCTAAAAAATACAATTCATATTTTCTTTCAGTTTGTCCAAATGATAAATTAAATTTATACAAAACACTTTGTATAAACATTTGTATCCACATTGATGAGTTTGATAGATGTCAATCCAGTACAAGGGCCCTGGCATCGGTGTAGATGCACCCTGCAGGTTTTGTATCTCTTGTCCTTGATTTGCTCACTTTTTTAAAAGTTGCTAGAGAATAAACCACCGAGTCCTCATCCACCTGAGGAAGCATCACATATTAATATTTACACATACAGACATTAAAATATTCTTATAGCTCAGAGTTATATTTTATATTTATATCTTTACCTGCAGATTTTCCTGACCACCATTTGGAATGACATTTGTTTGCAGGCCAACAGCAGCTATATTGTCACATAAAAGCAGAGAACTGAAATTAGTTTACTTTTGCAAGTATTATTTGATACATTGATGTACAGTATGAGTGACTGCTTACCATTACAATCCATATATGGTTGCGTCTTCAGGTTCTTGATTGAATAAATTAGAGAGGCTATAACAATCAGACTTATAGCCAAAGCAGCACATAAAAGATAGAGAACTGTATTGTTCCTGTTGACTGCTGACACAAAATGAAAATAATTAGCCTTAAACATTATTAAAATGGTTGTTAAAAGTATTTTTTTAGTTATTTGATTAATCGTGTTTAGATTAATATTAGATTCAAAACTAAACTAAAATCAAATGCACAAATATTTTCTCCATTATATAAAAATATGATGCACTCGCCTTCAGTATCACCTTTTGTTGTATCTTCAGAAAATGACTCCACACATGTGGCCGTGGCACAGTAATACATCTGAGAATCGAAGGTGCTGAAGTTTCTCAGGTAGCTGGAGAAGCATTTCGTTGTTGATAGTCCATCCAAGTTCTTTTCATATTCAGCTCCACCATTTGTATGAGTATGATTCAAACTGGAGTGAAATTTATGTGATTTAGCATTCAAACAAAACACAGTATCAGCTGCTGGACATGCTTTATCCTGGCAGTCATGGAGGACTGAACACTGCAGCGTGAATGTAGGTTTCTCATTGACGGGATCAGATGGAGGAGCTGTAGTGAAAGCTGGTTTTGGTCCTGACAAACACATCAATCATTCATGTTTATTAAAAAACAAATTACAAATTTAATTATTTAAACAGTCCTTTTATTTACACATCAATAAATGTGTAAACACAAGCAAAAAGTAAACTATGTAAAGTCCCAAATTTTTGTAGGACCTAAAGGTGTTTTTGTGTACTTACCTTCAACTTTCAGGAATATTCCATTCAAAATTTTAAAGTCTTGTTTTCCTGTTTTCATACAGAAGTAAACCCCTGTATCACTTTGCCGTACTTTTGTAATATACAGAACAAATGCTCCAGGTTCTGTTGCAGTTCTAATGCGCTGATCAACACTCTCAAAGCTAAATGACCTTCCTAAGATTTTAGGAAAGTCTCCAGAAACAAGCTTAATCCAAAACAAGGTTCCTACTTCCCTACGGGGGCACGTCAGTTTCATCTCCTTTCCAACAGGAACAATCTTTGTCTCGAAAATCTGTTCATCTGAGCAACCTGAGGAAAAGATCATACCTGTCAGTATGATCCAACACACAGAATCACCCGAATCCTCTTCTAAGTTTTCTGACTGTAGCACATTTTTAGTACAGGCAATCTACATATACTTACATCCAATACTAAGCATCAGATATAAATAAAATATATTCCTCATTTCTGGTCTTTCCTCTTGGTACTGCTGTATAAAAAACCTGGTGAAATGATTTGTCTAAATATAATCACATGAAGTGGGAGGAAACTATTTCAGAGGAACCTGATTGGCTTCTCATTGTGTTGGTATTCCACTGCGTCGTGGAAACAACATCAACCACCTTTCCAACCTAAGCACATGAAACAACACCAATCGTAGGCTCTGTCATCTTATGTTTGGTTCTTGTTGCGGGTTTCTCAAACTGAAACTTATAGAAAGATAAGAGATAGCAGATTTGTTTATATTGTATCACCTGGAAAGAAATGAACAAAAAACATTTTTTTTAGGTCCTTTATGCTGATCTACACAGTGGTGCAAGTGCAATGTTGACAGACTTCAAGGGGGAACTAGACCCTGTCTTAAAGAACTGCCTGTGTTCCCACCACATTTGTCCAGGTTTCCTCACAGACAGGTCGTGATGTTCTTTAAAAGACTGAAATGGTAAAATCACATACAAGTGATTATAAGGAGCAGAGGTCATACAAAGGTCACAATGTATCCAGTCTGAGGGTACCTTAACACAGACAAATCTGCACCCACAACTACACTGCACTGTAATGCAACAAAAGAATTTATAAGCTACCCTGATGGCCTGACCTTAATCCACGAGGCCTGGCTGGGCCTACACAACCTGGGCCTACAGCTTGCAGAGATGGTTAGGGGTCTGGTGCTTTGTAGATCAGGAAGGAGTCAAGGGCGGAGGACCTGGTGGTCCAATCCCCAATTGACAAACATGGCTATGCTGACAATAAACATAGATGAACAAGTTAGAATCCATTTATTCTAAAATTGATAACTCTAAACTAACTGCAAAGTTAACTAAAACAGATATCAAAAGTTGGGTGTCATAAGCTTATAAAAGCACTGGGCGTGTCAATTCAGTGGGTGCAGAAAACACAGTCCAAGGTCCACTCACACCCACTTGATCATCTTAGGTTGTAAGGGTTAACCCTAAACAATAAATTCCAACATTCCAGAATATTCCTGCCATTTTTAGTTTCAATGAAATAACATGAAATTGTGATGGCTGTAAGGTTCTCATGACATAGATAAAAGAGGAGAAGATATTGTGCAATAGTAAATATTTTTCTCCAGAAATAAGTAATGTAAAACTTGAAAGAAGGCCCAGGTCTAAATTGACCTGCATCTTATTATGAAGGCATGGAATATGAATAGTATGTAATGTCTAATGAATTATTGCAAAAGTAAAAATTGGAAGTTTAACATCTCATTCACATATGCATCGTCTTCAACAAGCTTCTTGCCATTTCTCATCCACTGTCCACTCTGCTCAGACTGCAGCTCTCTTCACCCCTGCTTCTTAGACCTGAAAGCCATTTCAGCTGCTCTGCTTCAGATTTGATTCTTTATTCGTTTGGATTAGCAAGTCACACTCTGGACTCTATGCTCAACTTTGCTTTGAACAGCCAGAAAACTGCACTGATCTGCATGTCCAGCCACAAGCTCTGCTATGCTCAGCCCTATTCTGTCCTGGATAAACATCACATTCAACACCAGCAGCCCAGTAGAAGTTATTATCTTTTATGCAACTGCAGTCTCCCTTTTATTTATCTGCAAGTGCATTCACAACATTTTCAGAAAACCTGATCCCCAATCTTGAGGTCAAGGTCACTGAGATTTGAAGTCGTCCAAGATTTGTCGTAGAAAAATCTAAAGTATTAATTTGAAAATCCTACATCACTTCATTCTCGAGTCATCGCATTCACAAGATTTTCAAAATAATTTGACCTTTGACCTTGAGGTTGAGGTCGACATTTGAACTCATTCAAAATTTTTCAGTAGATACACCTATGTTATCTATTGGTTCATTATTGAATTATCGCATTCTCAGACTTGGGTGTCCACATTGCCCGCTTGGACAGCAGGGTAATGTCAATACCCCATCAGCCTTTTGCAGCTGAGGGGTAAAAACAAAATGTACATTTTCCCTTATTTTTTTGCATAATTTGCCTTTTCTTTGTGTGACAAACACAATTCATAGTCTTCATAGTCTTGCAATACATGGAAACTTAAGCATTTCTGTGGTTGGGCTTTCAAATAAAGGTGTGAATAGAAAAGCGGCTTTTCTTTTCTTTAATCTCAGGAAGCTTGGCTCGCAGTATCGTTTTATCAATTCATAGCATAACAAACAGCTTACAAGAGCTGCAAGGAGGTAGAGCAGGAAAGAAAACATCTCCTTGTCACATTCTTCACTGGTCTCTGTGGCAAGGTTTTAATTATTGCCAAAGAACTGGCTATGCTTTACTTAGCACAAATATGGATAGGCAGCTTGTCAAAATTAATAATCAGTGACCTAGTAATGCAGTTGCATGACTGCTGCATGCAACTGCATTACTTTCTGATATATATTGGTAAAAAAGACACCAGTGGTTTAAAAGAAGAAAAACAAATGCCTCCCTTAAATTGTAAGGGAGGCATTTTTTCAAAGTGTTTTTTGTAACAGGGTTTGTAAGAAAGACTTTAAGTTGCTTGAAGATGTTTCACCTCTCATCCGAGAAGCTTCTTCAGTTCTGAGGTCAAATGGTGGAGAGAGTGGGCGTTAAGGCGTCTGGGAAGGGATCGACTCTCCACCATTTGACCTTAGAACTGAAGAAGCTTCTCGGATGAGAGGTGAAACGTCTTCAAGTAACTTAAAGAAGTCCAGACGCTTTTCTTTGTAAGCTCCTTTGACTACGATGACCTGGATGACTGAGAACCTTCACAGACATAAGAAAGAGTTTGACTTGGGAAATGGTGTTTGGATGGATGTTTTTCATTTTTATTATAATGCACAAAGAATAGTCACCTGACATTGGATGGAAGACCAGGGCCCCATACTATGAAGCTTGTTCAGCATACCCAAGATGTCTTTTCATCATCTGGATTCACTTATCCTAACACTGGCAGTCATGATAATCGGTCACACGAAGCTGGTTATCAGCTCGCTAATCTAACCCAGGGTTTCCCTTGTGCATTCACGTGAAAGTGGTGGTGATGCTGCCAATAATCTATCAAAATTATGTTTCACAGGTTACATGACTTTTTTTTTAACCACAGCAATTTATCCTAATGCTTGCCACCTACTCAAGAGACATTATCAGACAGTGATTAGTAGCTGCGATCCAGCAGTAGATTAGAATAAAGTATAAGACAAATAAAGTATAATAACATTAGTGGAATCTAAAGTATCTTTGCTGATCTTTAAAAAAATAATGTAAATCTGAATTCGTAAAACTATTAACACTCCCCAAACTTAATCTTATATCCTTATTTTATGAAATATTGTGGTTACAAAAGCTGATAGCACTTTATATTATTGCCACACTATTAAGCATTGCTAAGGTATTAGTAAAGTATTAACAAGTGCTACATTCATCATTTATATAGTATTACCCCTCCTTACTATGTTATATATGAATACAAATGCATTATTATGACTATGATGACAGTCAATAAACTTCTACTCTTGACGTCCATTGATGTGCCTTTTCAATGTCACACTTAGCCTTTTTATAGATGTTGTTTTTATAATAAGCCCCACGTTTCCAGAGGGTGGAGGGCATGTTTTCTCTACAGAAACAGTTATGTGTGAGGGAATGCAGAGTGGTCAGTGGACATCTTCAAGCTGGTGCAGGCATGTCCCCAGCTTCTCACAGACACAAAATGTATGCATCAACAAACACTGTCGAGCTGTCCAGTTCATTCATACATACAAACTTGCACAAACTAGTGCGATACCACTGATTTCCTTTTCGATCCGATACATAGTAAAAAGTTTGGGTAGTATCAACGGTACTGATCTGATACCGATTCTTTGTACAAACTTCATGTTTTATTGTATTTCAAATTATAGCTTCATAATGATTACAGGGCATCGGACTACTTGTTTTTATTGCTTAATAATGCAGAATTATCATATAGAATAAAACAAAAACCTGAGGTTGTGCACTATTTGAACATGTTGCCTGCCTGCAGCACTAAAGGACTCCGTGAGAGATGTCTGTCTCGCCCTAGCAGCACCTGTCCCTCTCCTCTCCTCCTCTTCAGTTCGCCTCAACATAAGCTCATCATATTCTGTGATATGATTCACTCTGAGGTGTTTGACAAGGTTAACAGTGTTGCCACAACACCTCACTGTCTTGCCACATGTAACACAAACATTAGTTTCTTTACACTGTGTTTCTGTTAATGATAAACTACAAATTTACCCCAAATTACTAAAATATCATTTTTTTAATATGACAATTGATTCTAGAACATAAATAACTGGTATTGGAGGAATCGATTTTTCAATATCAATCCGCACACCACTAGCACAAACCTTTGTTACTTTCCATAGCAACTTCTTGCAAACTAATAAGTTAATTAATTAAAAATAAATAAACCAGTTACAGAAAATCACAAAATAACAAACAAAACAAAAAAACCCCCCACATTTACTAAATAACTCAATAGGCTAATACATAATAAACCATGTTTGTTTATAAATAATCCATGTTCATATGTGTCATTTTGACAACAACAATGCTGATATTTTTAAATAAAACAATATTACATCTATTAATCATGTAAACTCCCTGCACCTGTTACAGATGTACACATGACGTCCAAAAAAATGACCAAGTTAATGTTAAACGTCACACTGACATCCACGTTGGGTCATGGTTGGACGTTAAAATTGTTGAGCAAGTTCAGATGTTGTACGGATGTCCAGAATTGGTTTTTGACCAATTGAGCCAATATAGACTTGTGGCTCACATAGGTCAGTTTTGCTGTACACTAAAGAATGGTTAAGATAATGAATATATGATAATATGTATATTAAACAAAAGAAAGATGGGAAGTCTCCTTTCCAAAGAAGTAAGCATTTATTGTGTGGCACGACAGTATAAAAAAAAGCATTAAAAATACAAACTGGACAATAACATAATGTGGTGTTAAAATCATACATGTTATTAAAATATATTTTGTTTAAAGTACAGTAGAGGCCATATTGCAGTGATGGAATTTTCGACAGTTCATCATACAAATCTTTGTAATTGCTAATATTAGTTATAATTCAGTGTGAAAATAGTTATTTTACTGCAGAAGCACTGATATCAGAGTAGACTGTTGCTTCCTCTTCTGGTTTTTTATTTCTTCTCATTAATTTGCCACTTTGCTTTTTGGTGAAAGTTGGTGCAGAATAAACCATCAACTTCTCGCCTCTCTGAGGAATATACATATACATATAGAATGCATATAATTTACAGAAAAAATAAAGTGATAAACAATAGAAATGCCATTAATTTACCTTTGTTTCTGATATACACCTTACCTCCTGATTCTCTTGATTCCCACTAGTTGTTCTATCTATTTTTTGAAATAGAGAAATTTAAGATGAAAGACAGTTGTCTGATTAAAAAAAAAAAAAAAAAAAGACCATGTGAATCAAGTGAAGTTATTTTTGCCAAATAATGTTAGATAGAGAAGGGAGAACTTACCAGGGCAGCAAACACTTAATCTCTTGATGAGGTAGGCTATAACAAGTAGACTTGTAGCCAGTGCAGCAGATAACACAAAGAGAACTGTATTGGCCTTCTGCAAGTCCCATGTGCTGGGCCCTGGAAAAATATAAGAATCCCATCATTATGATTTTTTTTTGGCATTAAAAATTTGACACTAGTGTATTCTGCTGATATTAATAAATGGTTATACAATTATTTAATATTAATATTATTGTATAATTATTAGAGAAAAATTGGAAAATGTACCCTTAATGTTCAGCTTTGTTCCATTTCCAAAAATGATCTGTCCACATGTGGCCACAGCACAGTAGTAAGACCCAGCATCAGCAGTGCTGACGTTCTTGGAGAAGCTATAGTCACATTTGTATTGGGAAGGATCCTCAAGACTCTTGTTACATTCATCACCAGTATTTCCATGAGCATAGATTAGACTGGGTTGAGACTCTGTTCCAGCTCTGAACCAAAACACACTGTGATTTCCAGAACAAGTTTTCTTCTCAGTGTTAGAGAGGAGTGAACACTGCATAGTTACTGGATCTCCTTGATAGACATGATCAGATGGAGGCATTTGAAAAATGTCAGTGACATCAGGTTCTAGTTCTGGAAAATATAAAAGACGAAATAGTTAAAATATTTCATTCACTTCACCGAGAAAAATAAAAATAAGATTTTTCGAAAAAATAAAACATATTGACCTTTAATTGTAAGAAACGTTCCTTTTAAAAATGTCATAGCAAGCTGCCTGACTTTTATACAGTAGTAAAGGCCAATGTCACTAAGATTAACTTTACTTATATCAAGAGTAAAAGTTCCAGGCTCTTGTTTTGCTGTAATATGGGGAGTTTTGTTAACACCATTATAGTCAAAGGTAAATGTTCCTCCCAAGAATTCAGCTGAGCTTCCAGAAACTATCCTTATCCAGTACATGGTTTCTTTGTACTCAGCTACTTGGCGTGGGCATTTCAGAGTCACATAATCTCCAACAACTAAACTCTTTGTTTCAAAGAATAGATCATCTGTGCATCCTGAAAATAAAATGTGAAAAAAAGCAGTGAGAGATAGATTTTTGTAAGTGCTAAATTGTACAAATATATGAATAAATAAATAAATAAATAAACTTACTACCAACTCTGACGCTCAGCAGTATGTAAAATATTATCAGCATTTTCTGATTAATCCACTTGCAGCTCATTTCTTAAAGCACACAGCATTTAAAACATATTATAAGATGATGCAACTTAATATAATCACATCAAGTGGGAGGGAACAATTTTAGAACAATCTGATTGGCTTTTTATTACGTTAGTGCTTCACTGCACAACCACAGTGGAAATAATATCAACCATCTTTCCAGTCTAAACATATGAAACAACACCATCAACATGCTTTTTTTTATGGTGGGTTTCTTCATTTCTGAGGGCGTAAACGTAAGAGATGACACAGTAAACTAAAACACAAAAACAGAATTGTCTGGATATTTTCTAGAATATAGAAGCAACAGACTTTATCTTACCTAACATGGTCAAGCTATTTAGGACTCATAAAATTGTTACCATTATTAGCATGACCCACGATCATAACATAAATAAGTGAGGCACTTTTTAAAGCATTTATTGCTTTGAAAAGTATAACTTAACATTTAGGCTGGCCTTGGTTTATGGTTAACCTTACGCTAAGGAGTACTTTCTTATGGTTAGGAAACACATTGTAATGGTAAATTAACTGTTACAATATTGCTGTAACAATATCAATGATCTAATCCAACAATTTAATGTTGTAAAGAACATATGATAAAAATAATTATGTAAATTGAATTACTATGAGTCACACCCCTTAAACACTGGATCTCTCATTTTCCTTAATGCACCTGGAAGGCATTTTAGTAAAGTTTCCTTGACTAATCTGCCCAATACTCGTGCTTTTATAATGTAATTTTACACTTTGCTATCTCAAAACTGCAAAGATGTCCAAAATGAATGTATCACCAGAGATTACCAGGCTCAACCGTTGCCACTTATCTATTTATTACATTTTTAAAAATACATTTACAAGTCTCAAAGCCTCAGTCTCAAAACCTCACACTACCAAGTCTGAAATACTTTGCTTAACGATGTCCAACCTTTTGCTACAACAATGCATAATCGGAGCTGCCCAAGATTCGATTCAGTAGTTTAGATTCAACTTTACTGTCCCTGTGCAAAATGCAGTTAATGACATGAACATTATTAATGATTACCAAAAAATTTCAACTGCTGCTTCACCTGAAACACACAAAGAGACACAGAAGCATGGAAGCATTGTTGTGTTTAGGCTTTCAAGCAAAGGCATGGATTGGACTTTACTTGCTGTCTCTGTTTTAATCTCAAGTAACTGGTCTGGCATCACTGTTTTTCAATCTATGCTAAAAAAGGAAAATGTAATAACACTATATTATTAGTGTGACTGACATTTATATTTAAACAATTTACAAGAGCTGTTAAAGTGTATATGAGAAAGTGACACATACAGAGATCTGCTTAGATTTGGTGTGATCAGTAAAAGCTACAATTTACTGTGGTCTGGCATCTTTCACTGGTAGTTACAGAGAAACAACAGAAAGTGCTTATCATTCACTCGTCTTACTCTGATCTTTTGTTTTCCTTTAAGGGCAGAATTTTAATTGGTTGGCAAACAATAAACCAAAGACTGTTGCAATGTGTTTCACTTAGCACAGTAAATATTTGGTAAAAGCACAAAATGAGCTCCTTTCTGAGTCAGCAGCTTCAGTGGTTGGTCAAAGTGCAGAGAAACACGCCACCACAACCTTCATCTGCCAGTTTAGTTGTTGAATGTGTGTTTGCTTTTTATATTCTTGAGATACTGAAGGACACTCACTGAAACTTAAGCTTAGCTGAAGAATCTTTTCATTGAAGACAGACCCTTAAAGCCAATGTTCAATCAGTGGGTTTCATTTGCATTTGTATCACTCTGCTAAAAATGCTAAGCTCTACCTCAGTGGCTATCTCTTTTCTGTGTGTGTCTCTCTCTGTCAAAAGGACTTAGTAGTGAGTTTTCCCAAATTCATGAGGTTCTTTGTTTTTTTTCTTTGTTTTATGGATTCACAATGACTTGAAAAACTTATAAATGAATCTAGCTAATGTGGTGCCATCCTTTAGTTTTTTATGTAGTTTATGATTGAGCTTAGCTACAGAAAAAAACTTTGATTAGAAATGCTACCATGTTTAACCATTCCATTGGTAACATTTATATATGATTTAGTCAACAGTATATTTGTTAAACAAACAAACATGAAGCAAATATCAGCCGGTGAATAAAATAGTTTATTTCAGAACCCTTATATAAAGAAAACCTACAGTTTAGAGCTTAACAGGTGTGTCAAAAACACAACAGGAATGAATGTAGATGTGAAAAGGAGATTTGTCGACATTGTATCTAAAATGCTGTCATGCTACTGTGCTGTGGTCACTTATCAGGAGATGCTGTTTGGTGAAGGAACTAAAGTGCTGACAGGTTTGTATTTAAATTGTTAATTCATCTTAAGAGTTTGAATATGAGTGAAAACATCAAACCAAGCACTGTGATACAGT
>NW_005187638.1:108330-109698 GCF_000239375.1 Pundamilia nyererei | reverse complement strand
AAAACAAAAAATGTAGTAGTTTAAAATACATAATTTACGCTTTAATTACTATCAGCAATGGAACATGTTGCTGATTTCTTCCATAAAGTATGAATAGAACCATGAAGGCTGTCCACTTTAACCTTGAGAGGACATTTGCAGGGCGTTTGAAACACAGCTGAAAGGTTTGCATGTTTTCTGCAGGATGTGGTGGGCTGTGAGACAAAAGGTGCAGTTGGCTGAACTTGTTGATGTGAAAAGTCCTGTGGCCAGCCTGTTGTGGACAGTAATAAGTCACTATGGAAGAATCTGTGCTGTCATGTGCTGTCCATCTCTCTTGGAGGAGACGGAGGAGGAGTTGTACCTTCTTAAAGCAAACAATTTTACAACTTTTTCTTCTATAAGCAATAATATCTAATCCTAAAACTGGACACCTGCACTGTACTCGCTGACCTCATCTTTGCTCTCAAATTCTAAAACAGCACAGAGTCTAACTAAAACTGTTGGGAACAGGTTGTGTTCTGAGATTCAGTTTAAAACTGGCTTGGAGTGCCACGTTTTCATTTATTCTTTTATTTGCAGCATGTAAAGTGTATTATAGATTCTCTGCAGGTAGAATATGTTTTCTATTTGACATTTGTTAAGCTGTGCAGTGGCACCAAGGCATTATACAATAAAATAATGTTATTAATACATAAGTAAAAGAAATTCCTATACACCCACATGAACATTTATTGTTCAAATAAATCCAATTTAAAGTTTCAGTTTTTTACAGCAGTGTTGCATTTTACTGATATATATTTACAGATGTTTAAGCGCCATTTGATAATATTTCTGTTGTAGGGATCATTTTCTTTGGAAGAAGAGTCATAATTTGTGAAATGTCCCTCTTCGATTGGTCAGATGCTGCCAACACCACCCCTTTTGTATAAATGTGTAGGGGAAAGCCTGGGTTAACTTTGCGAGTTGACAACCAGCATTGTTCGACTATTTATTGTGATCGACAATGTTAGGGTAAGTGAATTCACACAACAGAAAGTTAACCTAGGTATGCTGATTAAGTTTTGTGGCATATTCCCCAGGTTAAACTAGTGCAGCTCGTAAAGTGGGATGGTGTAACCTGTTAAAAAAACAAAATCGTGCAGTTTTTGGATGAAATTCCATCATTCATTACATCATTTATAGCAATTTTTCTCATAATCACACTTCTTAACCCCATGGTGGTGCTAGAGGAAAAGTTAGAATATTGATCACCATCATTTTGCTATCTCAATCAGCCCCTCAGAAATGTTTGGAATAGAAAGCATGTTTGACATGTCCAAGGACTGTTTGATTTTGTTGCCCCGAGTAAACTTCCATCAGAGATAATGCTTAGTACAGCAGTGGTGA
>NW_005187638.1:105738-106905 GCF_000239375.1 Pundamilia nyererei | reverse complement strand
CTCTGGTTCAGAGGACAAAACTCTCATCCAAATATCATCTATGTTGATGGAAACAACCAAACTGAATGTGAGAAGCAATCAGACACTCAGAAGAGATGTGTTTATCGCTTCTCTAAGACGGTCAGCTCCTCTGATGCTGGGACTTACTACTGTGCTGTTGTCACATGTGGAACGATATTATTTGGAGATGGAACTCAACTGCGAATTGGTAACACAAAAGTACAAATGCGCATAACATGTTTACGCCATCTTGGCTTCTTCTTTTTTTTATTCTTCAAGAAGTAATGACATACTTTTTTTGTTTTTTTGAAGAAACAGGTTGGGAATTTATTGCGCTGGTAATAGCAATAATCTGCCTGGTCATTTCAGTGATTGTAAATATTATTTTCACCTGTTTCCGAAGACCAAGACTAGCATGTAATAAATTTAAAGGTAAGTGTCATTCATTGAGTGAAATGTAGCAACAGAACAAATGTCAAACCTCAAGTTTCTGCTTATTCTGCATTAATTTATATTTCATTAAGCAATTGTCGAGTTTGAGTATCCATATTGATATCTGTGCTTTCAAAAGCTTTAAATTTTAAAGGCACAATGTTAAAAACTCATCAAAGAAATGTATTATTTTAAACTGATTGAAACTTTAAACTGATGAACTAGCAGGTCTAATTATTACTGGAGCATTATTGAGCACTGTAATGAAAAATCTGCTACATTTCATAATATATGTGTATTTGTTCATCATTCATTGGCAATAGACAGCACATCTTCACAAGGAAGAAATGACAACTTGACTCAACCACTGGATGATATTGTAAGTAATTATGTTAGCTCGTATTGCTTTTTGTTAATTCATTACTATGAATCTCTGTAGCAGCTACAATATTTTATGATCTTTTAATTTCAAACAGACTGAAGGTGAGCAGGATCTGAACTATGCAGCAATACATTTCCCTGGAAGGAAAGCTACAAAAGGAAGCAATAAAAAAGAACAGAAGACTGAAGAATGTGTTTATTCTCAAGTTAAGCGCTGATCTGAATGTGTTAACCAACCCTCTTACAAAGTGAATAAAATCATGTTGTGGGTTATTCCACTGCAGATAACTTTAATAATGTGTTGTGATGCAAATAAATAAGGATTTACAACCGCAATCAGTTCTATGTGGCTTA
>NW_005187638.1:102843-104030 GCF_000239375.1 Pundamilia nyererei | reverse complement strand
CCCGATCCGTACTGAATGAGGCCTTCCGGTCAGAAAGTCCAGGATCCAGTTGCAGAGGGAGGTGTTCAGGCCCAACAGGCTCAGCTTTCCGATCAGTTGTTGGGGGATGATCGTGTTGAATGCTGAGCTGAAATCTATGTACAGCATTCGAACGTGTGAGTCCTTCTTGTCCAAGTGTGTGAGGGCAAGATGGAGTGCAGTGGAAATGGCGTCGTCCGTTGAGTGGTTATGGCGGTATGCAAATTGCAGTGGGTCCACTGTAATTATTATAGAATATAATTATAACTGAAGGTGTAACAAGGCTTTTATCAACAGCGCGGAGAGTCTGGAGACCACTAACAGGCAAGATATCAGGCACTGCAAGATAACTGCATCGTCAAAGTGACACTAAATAAAGTTTGCCCAAACTTATAAGTTGTACATTTGTGCAATGACCAAAACTAGCACCACTTATTAGCAATGAGCTGTGCGGTCAGTTTTTTAATCATTAATATGCAAATTACATCAGTATTATGCTATTTTTTTCTGAGGCTGGTATATGTTATATTGCAGTTGATTAACTACTACATCTCCATAGAAATGAGGCAAATTTCCATCAAATAAACTTGGATACTGTGCATAGGGACCTCAGGAGCAGCGCTTTATCTTTTAAGTAAAACATTTGTCATATCTATACAAACAGCTAAGTCACCATGTTCAGTCTCATGCTCTTCAAAGTACTGTAGATGATTTTAGTTACAACATCAAGAACACAGTTAGTTTTCAGCACTACTTAAAGACTCCCTATTGTTTTCTATTTCACTAAGAAATTGCTGCGAGCTCACCTTTAAAGTGTACAGGAAACATTACATGTAAAAAGGCTAATTTACACCTGTCCTGCTATAAACATGTATTTCTTAAATCCAGAGACAATCTATTGTCTAGTTAAATCTATGACAGTTGTTTTAGCCCATTAAACCCATTTTAATTCAAATTTTTAGGTCAAATTAGCATGATCTGATATCGTCGTGTTGGTGTTGTTCCAAGATCATCATACTAAATGTTGTTCCAGGATCAACATTGCAAGTGACCAATCAGAATGTTGTGACGTCATACTTTTGCGACTTCGGGAAAAAGCGCCGTAAAACAAAAAACTGTACTTAAGCTGCGAGAAACCGCCTCTGTCCGCCGATCAACGGACCCTGACC
>NW_005187638.1:94738-95913 GCF_000239375.1 Pundamilia nyererei | reverse complement strand
TTTTTTTTGTTTAAGGCTATGTTGTCCACTTTTACTCAGTCTCTTAGCCGTCAGTGATTGTCTGTTGTTGGGCTAACTGAACTGAAGCAAGAAAATCCCCCCTATTAGTTGTAATGTCATTGTTTGTAGAGCACTTTATAAATGTGGACAGTGTGTACATGAATCACAAAAAATCAGCAAGTCTTTGATGGGGAGGTTATTAAAGAGTTTTTGGTGGCTGAAATGGGACACTGATGTTTACTTATTTGTGTTTGAATCTTAATTTTCCACTGTCCTCATGCAAGCTGATCAGGGACGTTGAAATGGGTGTACAATACCCAGGTCTGATTGGAAACCTTACTTCCTTTGTCGCAGACATGTGAAAGCTAAGGTAGACTAAATCACAGTAATACTGTTCTATCTAATACTGTTCGATTTGAAAATTCATAAAGTCATACATTAATGAATACAAAAACAAGAATGGGGTAACAGAATATATAAAGAACAACCTGATATATCATGTTTTCAGTAAAATTAAAAACAAGTTCTTTACTAGTTTATTTTCAGTGAATGACATTGGTACTCAAAGTCAACCCACAGTGTTTCATACACACTTTCACATTCTGCATTTAACTTGAGAATAAACACTTTCTTCAGTTTCCAGTTCATTCTTCCTCTTCTTTCCTCTTGTAGCTTTGCTTCCAGAGAAATGCAGTGCAGCGTAGTTCAGATCATATTCACCTTCAGGCTATGCAACAAACACCATTAGTTCCATAAAATAAAGGGGTGGGAAATCATTTAAATCAATTAACAGTATGTCTTATTACTTACACTACTGTCCACTGTTTGCCTCAAGTCATCTTGTCTTTCCTGTGAAGAGCTTTTTTCTGTGCATAATGGGGATAAAAGAGGATTGTTATTATTATCTGTTTTTTTTATTAATGTTTTAATCAGCAGTCAAACTGTTGGCAGTGACGTGGACAAAGTCAATAAGAGATGTATATATACATAACCAACTAATACTGAGACTCAAAATATTTAAACAAAAATGTTTGATTTTAGATTGATGAATTAATATATAACCTGCAATGATTTGTTTATATTGGGGAAAATTTGAGTGTGATGTATACACAACACATGGTCAAATGTAGTGAGTTTTGCAAGGAGCAAGCACAATCAAGACTAACATATACATA
>NW_005187638.1:89976-93566 GCF_000239375.1 Pundamilia nyererei | reverse complement strand
AAAACCACCACACAAACAACAAACACATGAGAAAACCTACACAGAATAAGTAGATACTTACATCCTCGGTGAAGAACAAGCAGTGTAACCCATAACACGATCATCTTGCGAATGTCTTTTCTTATATACATTGTAGGTTTTTCACTGACTGTAGGAGGTATTATGACATGGGACTTCTATGTCACACTGTCAAATGGACCTGATTGGTTATGAAGTGCACTTCCTGTCACACTGGTCCCTTCCAGGTCTTTGAGGAGTATGTCGCCTCTTCTTTATCCAGTCGCTCACTTTTTTTTTCAATTTAAATCATTTTTCTAATGCTCATCTTGAAGTTTTTCATCTTTGCTAAAAAAAAAACATCCGCTCTCTGCTTTTATCATCATCTTTCAGCAAGTTTTCCAACTAAATGATTTCATTGGTTATTTGTTCTATGATTGACATTCCAGTTTTTTTAAAATCATTAGAGTCTTTCAACTTAAAAATAATAACATTGATAATAATAATTATCTTAAAATGGAGTTATGTTTGTGGGTTTAAGTCCTTTCTTGGAACATCTTTGAGCTTTTTTTTCACTCACTGATTGCTTTCGTTTTCACTTCCTGAATGGCTCGATTTAGCCAGTAAAACTAGGTTAGTTCACGGGTTAAATTAGATAACATCGACAAGTATAAAGACATCTTAGAAAGTTCTGTTTTATATTTACCTGGGTTTCCATGCACTGCCTTATCTAAAAGTGAAAATGCACTGTCAATGCATTTTTTACCCAACCACTGGCAATCACTTTATTCTAAAAAATTGCCATAATTACCACAAATCACTTGTCATTTTCTCAGTGCATCTTTTAGATATAGTCTTAAATTTTATGTCTCCACAATCCAATGAAGTTGCAGTTTATAGTTTTTTATGTTCAGACTTTTATAATAAATATACATGCAACACAGCTCCAAGCTATACAGTATTAGTAGCAATTACTCAGATTTTGGTTACAAAGGAGCATCTACACAGGAAGCAGCTAGCACTGATGTGGTGAGTGTCATAGAACTGACAATGAGTTCATCATCTCTCAAATTTAAGTCCAGTGACTGAAGAAGTGTCATGGTCCATGGGAGTGTCTGGGATTTTCCAGCTGGAGGCGATGAGTTTCCTGTGTTCATCTTCTTGAGCAGAGTGCCTCGCCAGAGTTCCATTCCAAGGCTAATCAGCAGGAGTGTTCTTAAAGCCAGCGCTCGCTAGCTTCCTGTAGTTTCTGCCATTTGTCTGCCAACTCTCAGTGGTAACTAGGTCTTCTAATAATTTTGCTTTTGTGATTTATTCCCTGTGTAAAAACTTGTTTCCTTGTTTCTCAGTTCCCGGTCATGTCCTCCAAGATCCGTCCGCTGCTGCATTTGCACTCAGCCGCTGGTTTCACCTGCAATACTACCTATGCCTGCCTTTGTCTCCACTGTGCACCACCGGAACTCCTCCAGAACCGAGATATGGATTCCCTGCTACCTCCAGTGCTCACTCCCTGCATAGACACTCCCTTGGTTATCCTTCCCAAAGGGTCTTGGATGCAACCTGCAAGTACGCAAACATCCCTCAGCCCTATACTCACCTACAGAGCCCCTCCTCTACTATTTTAGTCAGTAGCCACAATCTCCTCTGTTTGAAAACTGCTTATCAGAGATCCCACTTCACTCCCCTCTCCACTGGTGTTTCTCACATATGTTTACAGATAATTTTGGTTTTGTTGTGTAAAAAAAAGTCTGGTCAAGAAGTGAATCAGCTCTTGAGTCTGTTTTTGGGTCTGCCTTTCATACGAACCCTCTGGGTTCATGACAAGAGGTTAACAATGAAATCGGAGAAAGTCATTTAATGACATATGATAGGATAGTAAATAAATTACAGGATTACTTAGGTAACGGTAATCTGGAATGTCTGCTAGCAACAATCAGTGACAAAGGCATGGAAAAATTCCTGTGTGGATGCAACTCAAGATTTATCCGTTTTGTAAATACAAGATGTAGAGACTTGTTTCAAGGAACTATAAAGACTGATAATACTGACTAAAAAAAGCAGAACACACTTGTGTATTTAGTGAATGAAAATGATGCAGCAGTTCACCCATGCCCTAGTTTCCAATGGGGTAATATTTTTACAGCTGCTGCTATAAAGTCCAGATATAAGAGAACGAAAAAGCATTTACTTAAGAGGGGGAGGTGAAATGAAGTTGTCGGGTGTCATTGTCATTGCTTTGCACAAATAGGTAGTAAGCTAAGGGTTGGCTCAGACTGGAGGAGCAAGCAGAATAAATTATTAGAACATATAATTCCAAATCTTTTTTACAAATCTTTGTGATATTTTATGTTTTTATAAAATGAAAAAGCTGTGACAAGGGTGTCATTTTGCATTCTCTTATGAAATTATATTTATTTCTCAACAAGACCAGTGCTGTCCATTTCTGGGTAAGTTGTCAGCACAATTTCAGGTCATTCGATCTACAGAAATAGTGATGGGTGGGAGGAGTTAAGTCTGAAATGCCTTGCAGCGTTTTTCTTTTTCTTTTGATTACTTTCTGTGTACTAAGGACGTGGTGAAAACATTAATAGATTGTTTTCAACTTCATTGTTATTTGAATATTGTCAATGTGCAAAGCAAAATTACAAACTCCACATTATCAGTGAAGACCCACCCAGTCAGCTTGCCATTCACTTAAGCACAAAGAGACACATGTACCAGCATACAGATCTCACAAGGTAGTTGTGGTCACACGCTCCATCCTCTGCGCTCACTTCAGAGCACCACTCAGTGTCAGAAAAAACACAGTGACCTGACAAGAACACCTGACAGTTCTGATTCAACTGAGATACATACACCAAAGTGATAGAAAAGTCTTGTGTACTTAAGAGAAGGAAGTTGTTGGAAACTTAAACACTGCTGTGGTTGGGACTTCAAACAAGGCCGTAAATACAAAAGGTCTAAAGGACCGCATGTTTAGTATGGTAACTTGTGATTTTATAGTGAGATCTGTTCTGAGTAAACAGCTTCAGTGGTTGGTAAAAGCATGAAGAACGCACTCACAACAACCTTCATCCATGGATGTAGCTGTTAAATCTTGCCTTACCTGTTCTTCTGACAGTTAGAGTCACTTTCACCATGACAGTGCCACGGTCCTGGGTCTTTTTGTTTTGGATTCATGATTAACTGTATTTCGGTTCAAGCTTTGTACAGTCTGGCCGTTTAGTTCTTAGTGTCTCTGAGTTTGTTATCTATATTTCCCAATCATAGTTTCTTGTTTGATATTGTTCGTTTCCTTTTGTGGTTTTTCTTCATCTCTATATTTTTCTGAGCGTCTTCCGTTGAAGCGAGTTCTGTCTATATGTTTATGTATATGTTTCCCCATTCGTGTTCCTGTGTCTGTCTGCTCTGTCCGTGCTCTGTCTGTAGTTGTCTGGTCTCCCTGTTGTGTTTAGTGAGTCTTGATCTCACCAGTTAGTCACATCTCTGCATTTAAATAGCCTGGCTATTTATTGTTTGAGTACAGGTACTACACTGAGCTAAAGTCTTTAGCCAAGATTTATTTCTTTACATTTTGCTAGGAAAGTGGGATA
>NW_005187638.1:87835-89307 GCF_000239375.1 Pundamilia nyererei | reverse complement strand
AGGCAGATGTAGCTAGGTATGATATTTGAAATTATTTTCAGACATTTTCCATTGTTGAGGACAAAAGGTTTATAATACAGAAAGCAATTAAGCATTAAGACCAGTTAAAATATGTAACTTCTTTATGCTGACAGAACAGGGAGTTCCACTCCTCCAGCCTACTTAAGCTCGAAGTGGGCTGTATGTAGCCCACGATGTAAAATGAGTTCAACACCTGCTGTAGGCTTTTGCCTGCTGTGGTGATTTGATGCAACAAATTTGAGTCGAACTGAAAATTTTGAGATATTTATAAATCGTGACAAACACAATAACAAGAAAAGTCTTAAGAGATTTTAATACAAGAAGAATACAACAATAATAAAGCTATGAGATAAGCTATTTTTAACAACGTATTGCTGTACATTTATTTCCTCTGATTGAATGCATCATCTTGTCCATCTTTAGTTCTATAACAGATCATTAAAGTACAGTTAGTAGCAATACAAAATCAAATTAAGCCAAGTAATAAAACTGCATAAATGTAAGCCGATCATCAATGGGAATATCAACAGGAAGCTTGGTTAAACAATAAAAAAATCATAAACAACAAAAAATCTACTATTTTCACATTTTTTAAAGTCGGACAGAGAGAAAAACGACCAAGAAAAGCAACAAATGTTCCCAACCAGACTAGACTGACAGTGTTGCAGGTCAGGGATTATACTGAGGCGCATGCATGTGCGCACATCTATATTAAAATGCAGTTAATTTCAATACATTTAAACCCACTGCTATGATAGGCAGTGACATGTGTCATGACGACATGATGTATAAAGAAAGAAACATCCGCTAGATAATTTCATAAGGTGGGTAAATAGAACTAATCCAATCCAAAAGACTTGGCCATGTAGATCTGCTTCTCAACTGCCTTTGCATCCTCTATTTTCCCTCTGTCAGCCTTCATCATTGTAAAGACAACAGCAGAAAACATAGACGTGTCCTTATTCTGGGGAAATAGGTTACATAAAAATATTAGAAATATCAAAATGTAAACAATCTTAAAAAAATCACTTTAGATTTATGAAAATAATCTGACAAATAAATACTTTACCTTTTGTCTTTTCTGATCGCTACAATTTTTCTGCAGGACAGCGCCTTGATTATAGAACATACACATTACAATTAATTCAAATGTAAGATTAATTAACATTTGTTTTTCATAGAGAACTGTGAGTAACTTAAGTTACCTTTGCAATGATTACTGCTGTTTTTTCTGATCGAATAAGTGAGGACAGCAGTAAGAATGAGAACGAAGACAGCGCACAGCAGAAAAATAACTATACTGGCCATCAGAGAGCAAATGCGGGTTTCTGGAATGAAAGTAAAAGTCAAAAACAAAGTTAGAAATGACTAAAAATAAATGATTTTTTATTTCTCCTCATGATGAAATTACTCGGAGCATGAAATCAAATTTTGTAATGCCTATTTAATGA
>NW_005187638.1:84717-86375 GCF_000239375.1 Pundamilia nyererei | reverse complement strand
TGGGGGGTTTCAGTGTAACATGAAAATCTTTCATTTTGAGTTTTGTCATTATTTGAACTTTGAACTTATAACCCAATATGAGCCAAATGTGATTTTTTAAGCCAATGAGAGGTGTTAAAAGTCTTATCTAATGCCATCATTTCACCTCTTTCACACAGTGAAATACCAATAAGGTGTCACACCGGCTGCAGCAGACGGTGGAGAATGGAGAGTGGAGACCCAATTGCAGACAATGGAGACGGAATTGAATATAAACAAAAATGAGGCTTTATTTCTGGCTGCACAAAAATAGAAAAAAACAAAAGAAGACTGAGATTAAACTAACAAAACCTAAACTGGGAAAAGCTAAACCGAAAACACTAGGTGCATAAAGAAAAGTACAAAAACCTTAAATGCAAAACCTGACACTTGGGAAACATGAAGAAAGATGAGCAGACTGTTCAACAATAGGCAGCAGAAAACAGAGGACTAAATATACAGAGGATAACGAGGGAATGGGAAACAGGAGGGAATCACAGCTGGAACTAATCTGACACAACGAGACAGGGAAGAAGTGTGGTCGCAAATTTTTTAGCTATCCTGATAACCTTATCCCACCAATGATGTGGAGATCCAACTTTTTTAGATCCAATTAAAACTAAGGCACTCAAAAAGATGCTCTGGAAAAGAGTAGAATTCTTGGAACAGAGTTTAATACACTGAATCATATGAACAGCAAGAAAACACATACAGAGTATAGCAAGACGATACATAGCAGAAAGTAAGCAAAGCAACAACCTTGAGCACAGACAGCAGAGCAACACAGAGATGGACAGAAAGTAGCAGCAGGAAAAAAGAGTGCCGGGATGTCCTCTGGTCCCCTAATATATAGGGACCAGTATCCCAAAAACAGCAGGTGCAGGTGCATAATGTGTGTGTGTGTGTGTGTGTGTGTGTGTGTGTGTGTTATATCGTATGATCCTTAAGGTGATTTTATCATGATGTGTTCACTATCTCTGTTACAATGTTACTGTTTTGGTTGTGCTGCATGAAAGACATTTTGTGTGTATTAGGGGGGAGTTAGTTACTGGAGCTGGAGAGTGAGTTATGAGTTCAGAATGAGAATGAGTTCAAGAGAGTTCAACAGCATTAATTGCCCTGTTATTGTACAACCTTAATAAACCATGGTGAAGCAAAATGTCTTGTGTGTAAGACTATGTGAAAGTTAAAATATATATGTTCAGTGCAGATAGATATATATTGTATATAGTTACATAGGTATACATGTCCTCCAAAAATCCACTATCAAAATAAAACAGGAAACATTAGACACACACTAAGACGTCGGCTTGACACATGATGTGGGGGAAGAAACAGACATGGAAACACAACCAACTGGCAAGACAGAAAGGAAAAACAGAAAACAGACACAGGAGATAAACGAACATGAAGACAAGGGAGACTAGACATGAAAGGTGGAATACAGGGGCGGCACAGTAACAGAAGCTAAAGACTAGAAACTACAAAATATAATCAGAGAATAACTGAGAAAACTAGAAATGCAAACAACTCCACCATGAAAAACACTATATCAAAGAATATTCATAAACCAGAAACATAGACAGGGGGTTGGGAAGCGTATCTGTAACCGGAAGGTCGCCGTTCGATCCCCGGGCTCT
>NW_005187638.1:78290-83907 GCF_000239375.1 Pundamilia nyererei | reverse complement strand
GCCCTTCATGCGTTTCATGTCTGTGTCTTACGTTGTCAAGTTCAGGTTGTCATGTCTGCGTCTTATGTTTCCTGTTTTATTTTGAAAGTCCAGTTTTCATGTCATTGTGTTTGAGTTTAAATTTCCTGTGCATCGTTATGTTCATCCTTGTCAGCTGTTTCCTCATGTGTCTCGACTTCCCCTGATCACCTCATGTGTGTAGTTAAGTGTTTTCTATGTTTCATTGTCAGGTCGTCTGTTTGCGTCCCCATAGAGTTTTGTCATAGTTTACTCAGTGTTCATAGTTTGTCATAGTATTTTCACTGAGTTTCTTAGTCCTTTCATTTTCTGAGTCTTCACAGTTTTCTTAGTTTTCATAGCTTCATGCTTTTTCATGTGCCAACATCCAAATAAAGGATCGTCTTCCGTTCAGCCAGCAACTCCGCCTTTTAGTGGCTGCTTCTGGGTGCTGTAAACTAAACTTATCGGCGCACCCCGCCGTGACACACAGAATCTTTCTGATTAAGTTGGATCTTATAAATATCATCTAAACATTGTCTACAATAGTGAGATAGACGCAATTAATATGAGAAAACAGATGTCCTTGAGAAGAGGCGTCTTTGTTGCATCTTTGCGACTACACTAATGTTGGGACTTACTACTGCCTTTTGGCCACATATGTGAAGAAATTATTTGGACAGATTTGCAAGCTACAAATCCATGATGTGAATTTCCAAGTGTTCTATTCAATTGCAATTTGATGAGATCATTTGAATACAGTGTATTCATTGCTCAAAAAACAGTTTACGATGATCTGAGATTCACGACAGGAGAAAATCGGTACATAGTGGTCAAAACAGCATCTACATTGTCAGCAACTCAGGTAGACTATGGGCTTTAAGTGATGCTTAGTTAGTCCTAAGGCCTTATAGTACCACCAACAGTCAGACGTTGCTGCCATGTAATGAGGGCAAAGAGGAACAAAGGGGAAGGCGTATATACTGCATGTCATGTGAATTTGTATTTTATGTTCTAAAACATTTTGGAGTTAAAATCACACTGTGGGTTATTCTAGATATGTATGTCTAGAGATGTTTATTGCATAAACACATGTTGATCACATTTTGTGTTTATCTAAACTTATTTTATGCATGTTTTTACCATGAACAAAAGCTTACACAGACAGAAAAAAAGTAAAGCAAATCAAATACACCTGTTTCAATTTATTTGTTGATTTTCTTCACTGACCCAAATGCAGGAATCAGGAGGCAGAAATAACTGAAAACCCTTGTTAGAGTCCAACCGACAAGAAACAAAAACAATAACTGGGTAGGGCAGAAGCTAAACAAAACGAAAACTTGGACTCAAGAAAAACACAGAGACGAACACATATGAGGAATGAGGGACAAAGACAATTTTTACATAAGAGAACGTTTTTGAAATGACTAATCAATGACGAGGACAAAGGAAGCAAAACTGAACCTAATGCACAAGTTTCAAGAGACTGCCAAAATAAAACAGAAAGTAACTAACAATAAGATCAGTCTAAGACATGAACTTGACAGAACTAAACAAGGACCACAGAGACAGGACAATGGAGACCAGATAGGCACAAGGAGACAGAAAGACAAAGTAAATTACAAACAGACTAGAAACAGTGGCTATACTACATGGCAAATGAAAGCAACCTACTAGTATTACCAAAAAAGCTAGGCCTAAACAAAAATCACAAAAAGCAAAACCCCTCCAAAAACTCAAACACTGGGTCAGACGGAAATGACCAGGAATACAGGGGGGTCATTAGTGAGATCAACGCTCTCCAAATCAACGCCAGAAGACGAAGGAGTTGGTAATGGACTTCAGGAGGAAGTCTATTACCATCACACCACTGGTGAACATCCAAGGAAAAGACATTGCGACAGTGAACTCTTACAAGTACCTGGGTGTTCACCTCAACAATAAACTGGACTGGACTACAAATACAGATGTTCTGTATAAAAAGGGCCAGAGTCGACCCCATCTGCCGAGGAGACTGAGGTCCTTCAGAAACTGCAGGACTATGCTAAGGACATTCTGTGACACTGTGGTAGCATCCACCTTTTTCTATGCAGTGGCCTCCTGGGTGAGCGGATGGTGTTAGGTGTGATGGCTGACATAAAAACAGCTAGTGCTGTCATGGGAATGTGAAGGCTGAGGTGAATCAACCACAGCAACTATTAACCCTTTAAAGCCGGTCGGAGCGGGCACGCTCCGTTTTGCGTAACTATTTTTAAATCCTTGTAGAACCTGAACCGCGTAAGCTAGCGCAATAATTTTTTTTGCATATAAAACCAGAGGAGTTGTACTTACATCTTATGCCATCAGCTTGTCCTAGGTCACGGTTTCCTTCCACATATAGCTTTGCAAATATTGCATAAAAAGCGCTTGCGGGAACAAAAACATGATATTCCAGAAACACGCTTTGCCGATCCGATCAGCTGTTCGTAACACTTCCTACGTTGAAACAGACATCAAAATAAATTTTCTGTTGTTGTAAACTATTTTTTGCAACTTTTTTGTATTTACAGTTTTGAGGGATAAACCTCTTAAATTTCTCCAAGTAGAAATATGTGTAAAAAACGAAAAAACAAAAACGATTTTCAATTTTTTTGTAGTTCATTGCACTTTTTTGCAATTTATGTAGTTACTATGGACTTAATGCATACATATTATTAAAATATGGGCTATAACAGTTGTATTGATGTGTAGCAACTTGAAATGCTCGCAAAAATGGCACTACAGCATGTAAAAATATAATATAAGCTCTGGCAGCCTTGGTTCTATGGTAGGTCTTAAAGGGTTAATTTGAAGTAATTCAAAATCAGTGTGATGAAATCATCATAATATACTACATCATACCACTCATTTAATAAATCATAATATTATACATAAATAATTAGGACAAACAAGCAGGAAACATCATGTTTTCAGTTTTTATATTAGTTTACTTTTAGAAAAAGATTACTATAAACCAGCCCACAGACACTCATAGATACACTTTTACATTTTGCATTTAACTTGAGAATAAACACTTTCTTCAGTTTCCAGTTCATTCTTCTTCTTTCCTCTTGTAGATGTAGCTTTCCTTCCAGAGAAGTGTAGAGCAGCATAGTTTAGATCATGTCCACTTTCAGCCTATACAAAATAATAAAAAAAAATGTTTACCTCATAGAATCATTTTAATAAAGTAAAAACAAAAAGATTTGGTCATAGTACTTACACTGTTGTCCACTGTTTGGCATAAATCACTTTGCCTTGCTTGTGAAGAGCTTTTCTCTGTGTGTTACGGTGACAAAAATAGGAATATTATCTATTTTGTCTGATTTAGAATTTTAAATTAAAGCAGTATTTAGTTTTTCTCACATTAAAGGAAAACTTTAGTGCTCCTACAACAATACTTACTTTTAAATTGTTCGCATGATGCTCTTGGGCTTCGGCAACAGATCAAAATAATATTGACAATCACAGAAATGGCCAAGCAGGCTAATGCTATCACCAGTGCAGAAAATTCAGAACCTCTTCTTTGCTCTAGAAAACCAGAAACAATCATTAGAAACAATTAGTAATTCTGACAATAATAAGGAATCCTATATCTCATGGTTTATTTTTATAAATAAAATCATACCTATTTGCAATTTAGTTCCTTTTCCAAACAATATCTTCCCACATGTAGCCACAGCACAATAGTAAGTCCCTTCTTCTGAGGAGCTAATACTTTTATTGAACTGATAAACACAACTCTGCTGAGTCGCAGAGCTATTCCCACATTCATGATGTCTGTTTCCATCAGTGTAGATGATGCTAGGATGAGATGGATTTGATCCTTCTCTAAACCAGAACATACTGAGACCTCCGGAACATGTCTTGTTATCAAAATTAGAGAGGAGTGAACAATGAAGAGTGACTGAGCCTCCTGGAGTTGCTATCTTCTTTTGAACAACAGAATAGTTCGATGTTTTCTGGGTGTTTCCTGTGTAATATAAATATATTAATAAATGTGATTATAAAATAAACTAAAAGACAAATAGTTTGAGTTTTCAAAAACGACCAAATGTATCTTACATGTAAATGTAATGTTTTCAAAACATGCTCATTCATAAATTATTTTCTGTAGTATTCAATTTTAGCTGCTGAAGCAAACTTTTATAGAAGAATCACATTATTACCTTTTACTAACAAATATGTCGCAGTCCATTTGGTATCTTGGAGCCACGCTGTGAATCCGCAGTGATAGATTCCCTCGTCCTCTTGTCTTGTCCTCAAAATGGTCAGGTTGGTCAGATTCTTGCCATACTTAACATCCCATTTTGAGTTTTTGAACTCAGGTGCAAAGGCAGGTTCTGCAGAGTCCTTCACTGTCCAAATTCTTTGCAGAGAGTCTCCAGGACTCTGCTTGTACCAGTCGACTCTACGGCTGAACTCGGTCTTAGGCAGGTCACATAGTAAAGTTGCAGGTTCACCGAGTTGAACTGTAGTTACTGGAATAAGTGTGTCTAATTTAAAACAAAACAAAATCTAAACCATTAAGTCACAATAATACAGGAAACCACCATGCTAACAGCATACATGTATGGAAAAAACACCCAGAATATAAAAACACTTACATGCTTGATGAATAGCAAGCAGTGCGACCCATATCACAATCATCTTGGCAACATCGCTTTTTAGGGAGCTTGTAGCTATTTCAGTCAGTGTAGGAGGTATTTTAGTACAAACCTTTTATGTCACATGTGTCAGATGAATCTGATTGGTTATCACAGAATATAGATTCAAGGGCACTTCCTGTCACATTGCTCTCTTCCAGGCTTCTGGGGGGTAAATCATCTCTTCCTTGTTCATTTGCACATTATTTCATTGATGAAGTAAATTTCTTTCCCAAAAAATGTTAGGCGCTCATTTATAGTTATTTTAGTTTTCCTATCCAATATTCATGTTCTGCTTTAATCTGTCAGCAAATTTTCCAAATGATTTTACTAGTCTTTTGTTCCCGCTACTGTCAATTTTCATTTAAGTGTTTCTGAATTCATTTAATTGATTATTTCCACTTGCAAAGACAAAAAGAAAAAAAGGAAATACAAAAAAATCAAAGTTTGCTTTCACTTATAGATTATCGTAGCTTTCATTTCCTGCGTGGTTAACTTTATTCAGCAAAACTAGGTTAAGTCATGACGTCAGCTCAAGTTGACAATTGTACAATAATAAAAACATCTTAGAAAGTTTGTTTTCTAGGTTTATCTGGGTTTAGGTGCTCTGCCTTACCTAAAAGTGAACACACTTAGATAAATGTTGCATGCATTTATGTATACAGCCATTAGAAGTTCCTGAATTCTAAAACTTAACTTGATCTTAACTACAGCTTGTACAAATTACTTAGTGCCATTTTCTGATGACAGATCGTTTATTGAATCTCAGAGCTTCTTAGTGGGCTAAACATATTTCCATCAAGAGATATCCTGCTATTTGGTTTTCTTGCAATTCACTATGGAAGTGTGAAAACTGCAGTGGACAAAAAAAAGTAGCATATTTATGGTTTATGGTTTACAGATCACAAAAAGATAAAATACTTCACATATTCTAATCATTGATTCGAGACTAGGGA
>NW_005187638.1:46020-65044 GCF_000239375.1 Pundamilia nyererei | reverse complement strand
CCCACCTTGTGTCACTGGAAGATCTCCAATTTCCTACTTCTAAATGTGTCGAACCAGATGCTTATTTTGGATTACATTAGCTTGCTCTCCAGTAATAGTTTGAGGAGTCATTTTTGATCTGTGTATGTCCTCCAACATCCACATTAAACACATATGTAGAAAATAGGTAGAAAATTAGAAACCTCCTATAGAGATTGAAAATGTGACGTCATTCTGGGGTAAAACCGCAAAGGATTCTGGGAACACGTGGCAAGCGGTATTAGCGCACGCAGGCTTTCACATGAAAACTATCACAGAAAAAGAAACACAAAAAATGACAAGAAGCTGTTGTATTATTAACTGCAATAGCCGGTCGCATGACAGCCACGTTAAGCCGACGGGTAAAGAGATCATTTTTTATCGGATTACGTCGTGGAAGAGAAATTGTTCAAGCCGTGTTTCCGATGCAACAAAAAGCTGAGGGATGGCCTGGATTGCAGCCATTCGAAGACCAAATATAACATCTCAGAACACTCAAGCTCACATGTTAGTCTGCTCCAAGCATTTCCACAAAGGTAAGTCTTCTGTTGTAGTTGTTACGTAATTTATCATAACATAATTGTTGATGTAGGTTACCAATAAGTGTTATATTGATTTGAATTGAATTCATTGTGCTATGCTGCTTTGTTCACTGTGGCTTTGCGGGCTAATGTTTGTTGTGTTTTGTAGGAAAACCAGCCTACAAAAGGCTGGAATGCGATCCAGACTGGGGCCCCTCTATCAACCTGGGTCATACGGAGTTTAAAGCTGCTACCACAGCGAGATTTGATCGGTTAAGAGAGAGAGCGATATCAAAACAGCCACGAAACATCCCGCATATATGTGCCCAAGGGTTGTATTAAAGCGATCAAGTCATGAATAACTGTTTTCCAGTATGTTGTTTTGTTGTTGTTTTTTTGCATAGTTGATTTGTTTTACACCGAAGCAGCTAATAAAGCATAATGAAATACAATTTTGCGTCTTTCTTGTAAGATTCTATATTAGAATGCAACAATAATGTCAGTTATAAATCAAGACAATGAATTGAATGAATTATGAAACACTCATTTTATTTCTATTAGATCTGAAAATGTTGTGTAATACTACAACCTGAAATGACAAATAGATTGCGTTGGCCTGTACACGAGATAAAGGAAAATAATTTAACAACAGCTGTGAAATGGAATAGTCCAAATCACCAAAGTAAACGGGACCTGGGCTCGTTGCAGGGATCTGAAGTTAATAAACATCTTGTGAGTGTATGCATACTTTTTACAAATGTAAAAAGTATCCAGATAATAAAGTTTATTTATGTACATTTATAACAAAAAAAGGGGAAAACTATATTCGCATAAAAGATCTCATAATAGATGTTAATCCAGGGCAGGAGCCTTGACAGCAGCATAGATGCTGTCTTCCTCTGTTGGTTTTTTATGTCTTTCCGCTGATTTACTCACTTTTTTAAAAGTTGCTGTAGAATATACCAACGTATCCTCATCTGTCTGAGGAAGCAGAACATGTTAGAGATTAAAACATGCATATAACTAACAGCTTTTTTATATATTTAATTACCTGTGGAATTTCCTGATCACCACCTGAAGTTCCATTTGTTTCCAGAGCAGCTGCAGTTGTAAAAAAAAAAAAAAAAAAAAAGAGAGAGAAGGAAATAAAACAGTCAAATGAGCTAACTTTTGCCAAATATGGTTTGACAGATTGATGTACAGTGTGTGTAATTTTGCTTACCATTAGAGTACACATGTGAATTCTTCTTTAGTTTTTTGATGGAATAGACTAGAAAGGCTACAACAATCACACTTATAGCCAGAGTAGAGATAAACAGGTAAAAAAATATGTTGTCCCTTTTTGATTTGCTCCTGTCGACTGCTGCCATGGAAAGAAAAGACGTAAATCATGGATATTAAAAATGATTACAAGTATTAAAAAGTTTGGGGGGTTTCGGGGGAAGTTGATTAGGTATTACAGAATCTTGGCTAAAAAAACTAAATATAATCAAATGCAAAGATTTTCTATTTCTGGCATTATATTAAAATGTGATAGAATTACCTGCAGTATCCCCTTTTTTATCCCCAGAAAATGACTCTACACATGTGGCCACCGCACAGTAATATTTCTGAGAATCAAAAGAGCTGAAGTTTCTGAAGTAGCTGTAGAAACATGCCTTTGCTGAGAGTTCCTCGGGATTCTTTTCATATTCATCTTCACCATTAACACAACTATAATTTAAATCCAGGTGTGACTGATGTGATTTGGCACTTAAACAGAACATCTTCTTATCAGTGGGACAACTTTTATTCTGAAAGTCACGGAGGATCGAACACTGCAGTGTCACTGTGTGTGCCAGATGGACAGGATCAGATGGGAGAGCTGTAGTGAAAGCAGCTTCTGGTCCTGAGAAATGGAAACAAATAAAACAATGTAAAAAATTGCTTTTAATTTTTTTAAGATACCTTGCATCTGTCCATTACCAGCCATTTCATTTTGTACAAAATCACTCTTCTTCTACAAAAAACGAGTTTGTGTGTTTCCGTCTGACCAGATGCCGTTTCCTGCACCACTTTTCCAATGTCCTTACACTTATCATGACACTGTGTTTATGTGCTAAAAGAGTCCTTGTAGTCCTTGTTACTAAAACCAAAACTGTACTCGCTACATTTCAACTTTTTCCCTTAAAATGGTATTGGGATTGTTTTCTCCAAAAAGACGTTTAACTTGGATCTCAAATTTTGACTTCGCAAGGTGTCCATAATAATATTGGGTATTTTTCTCAGTGTGGACTTAATACTCTGTCGTAGTGAACTCATACATACACACACATATAAAGAAATAAACTATCGAACTTTACACACACAATATGCAAACATGGATTTAGGAATAAAAATATCTTATGATATTTTTTTGTCTACTTACCTTCTACTTTCAGGAATGTTCCTTTCAAAAATATTAAGTCTCGACTTAATGTTTTCACACAGAAGTAAACTCCTGTATCACTTTCCTGTACTTTTGTAATATATAAATCAAATATTCCATCCTCTGTTGCAGTTCTAATGCGCTGATCAACCCTCTGAGAGCTAAATGACCTTCCAAAGATTTTAGGAAAATTTCCAGAAACAAGCTTGATCCAAAATAAGGTTCCCATAGACCTGCGGGGGCATGTCAGCTTTATATTCGCTCCAACATGAGCAGTCTTTGTCTCAAAAATCTGCTCTTCTGAGCAATCTGAAATAAACCAAACAAAAAGTCAGCCCAGTCAGTCATTAGCAAGTAATGGAATCATCTACACTTCAAAAATATATCAGCAGCACAGGCCTTTACTTATACTTACACACAACGCCGAGCATCAGCAAATAAAATATAATCCTCATTTCTGATGTTCTTTCTTGATACTGCTGGGATGCAAACTTAATTAAATGATTTGTCTAAATATAATCATATCGAGTGGGAGGAAACAATTGCAGAGCACTCTGATTGGCTTCTTGTTAAGTTGTTTCACTGCATTACAGGAGTGGAAACAATGTCAAATGTGTTTCCAGCATAAGCACATGAAACAACACCAAATGTAAGACGCGTCATCCTATATTTGTGGGTTTCTCAACCTGAAACCTAGAGAAAGCAAGAAAGACAGATTGGTTTAGACTGTGCCAGCTGGAAGCATATGTGGAAGAAATGATATAGAACTTCACACACACCTCCAAATAAAATCAAATACAATTATGTAACTTTAAGAGACAATATGATAAACATAAAGTACATTATGTATTACTGTTACTATGTCAACCACTGTTTATAGATTAAAAAGATCTCAAATTGAGATTCTAGTTGGATTTTACGCTTTATTATTCCATTCATATTTCCGTGATTTTAAGAAGCCTTCATGTTTTCCAGTCTACGTGTCACTGTTCAGCAAGATTTTTCAGATTTTCCATGCAGTTTTAAAAAAGGGTCCTGTTTTGTTTGGCTGTGGAACTATGTTAAAATTGATACTGATGACTGAACTTAATCCACAGATCTGTTTGGTTAAGTTCAGTGATCTCTCGCTCCCTAGCCACCAGCTCTAGGGAACAGACAATCTAGAGATATCCAACGTGTCCAGCTTGTCCTGTGTCAAAGTTAAACAACTAAATTAAAATAAAATAAAATATAGTTTTTTTAGACTTTTAGACTTTGACTTTGGCCATGGCAAACAATCCATTATGAAAGCATGCTACTTGACAGGCATGTTATGAAACTAATCATTAGGTTGTTGGTTCAGTGTTTTAACCCATCCATTTTCTTCCACTTATCCGGAAGTGTAAGTGCTTAGGTTTGGGGGGGAGCAACCTAAGTAGAGAGTCCCAGACCTGTCTATCCCTAGCCACCAGCTCTAGCTTGTCTGGGGGAACAGATAAGGTAGAGATCTCCAGCATGTCCAGCGTGTCCTGGGTCCGCCCTGGGCCTCCTCCTGGTGGGACATGTCCAGATACTTCACTCAGGAGGTGCCCGAGCTATCTGATGCCCAGGTTCGTTAGATAGCCGAACCACCTCCTTACTTTGATGTGGAGGCATAGCAGGTCTACTCTTACTGTGCATCGCTGGAAGCGGATGAGATAAGCATTTGCTGAACGCTGATTGGTTAACAAGTCATCCAGATTAGGGAAGAGAGCCACAGTTGAGTTCATAAAATATGAAAAACACAGACAATGTAAACTGCCTCCATCTGGGAACAGAGCTCTCTGCAAGTAGATAAACCATGCCTGGACTTTCAGCGAACACACTCGCACTGCTTAACTCCCAGCTTGTTATATGGGAATATTTGAAAATGATTTAAATGTACCAGACACATGTTCTGTTTTTTTCTTGTGCTAGGTTACTTTTGTGAAACTCAGCAAAATAAGTTTATAGTGCCAGCATTAAAAGGAAAAAGAAAAAATAAATTAGAATATGCAAATCTCCCAAACAGGTCAGGTGCCTTCATGGACTTCCTGTCAGGGCATCAAAGAACCAACATCAATGGACACCTTATCAGTATTTGGTGCCCTGGGTTAAAAAGATTTTTTTTTTGAAGAATGGATTTACAACTCTTAACACTCTATCCGGTCTTTAAGTCTGACATCATTAGCTGTGTCTGGGCCCAACTACGCTGGAGGTCAAACGATTACTGCGGCATCACTCAGAGTTCAAAAACTGTCTAAATTCTTTTGTCTGTAATAAAATGATCAGTGTTGCTGCTCTACCAGGTGTAACAAGTAAGTTTAACATCCAGGTATCCATGAAAACAGAATTTATGAAATTTAACGGAGTTAGAAGTTAGCAGGGAGTTAGCTTGCTAGTTTCCATCTAAATATAATATACCATGTTCTGAGTGAGGGATTTCTGAAACAAATTAAGACATACTATCACTTCCAACATAGCTGAAGAAAGAAAACTAAACAATAGTGACGTTTGGCCGGCTAGTATATGATGATGTGCTAACTGATCGCTAGTGACACAGCTATGTTAGCGTAATATAAACACTGAAGCTGGAGGATGAACGCTAAGTTTTTTTCACTCAATAAAAGTTCAAGTGAGGTTAAAGTGTGGTTAGGTATGCAATCGCATGGCAGGATGCTATAAACGGACCAAACTTCAGTCAGGAGAACAACTGCAATATAAGGTTAGTCATTAATATACTGCTGCATGGGCTGGGCTGTAGTTACATTGTGAGGCTTTAAAAACTGAGCATTAAAATGAATAGCGGTAATAAAAACCGAGAGAGGCCGACAGTAATGACCTGCTGTTTTCAGGGGCTTGTTGAGATTAAATAGACATACAAAGCATTAAAACATGTTAAAAGCACAACAGCCTTATTAAACACAGAGTAGTTTGGGCCCGGAAGCAGGATTCATCTCGTCATCACTTAAAGACCGGATAACCTGTAAGACTGCTCCAGATTCTCGAGAATCCCCAAAGAAAAAAGTGTTAATTGCACGTTCATTTTAATTTATGTACCACAAATAGGTTTTTCATACATATATGACCCATCAAGAACTGTAGATGTATGATTCCCCCACTCAATAATCGAATAGTATTAATAAAACCCAAGTTGGGTAATGTTTGTACAAAACAGAGGATTTAAGTAAAATTCTCATTTATCAAGTCAGTGTGGCAGTGTACGAAATTTGGGTTTTGTTATCTAACTCAATTTTTCTTCAGCACAGCTGTACTTTCTTTACTTTCTTTTTTTCCAACTCATGGGTTTAAATTTTATGAGCACTTCAAATAATGTAGTTTTCCAAGTTTTGATATACAGCTGAGAAAGTTCTTAGATTTAAGGCAGAGAAGGCTGCTAGCTGGCTGCTAGGCTTTAGCTTGAGCTAATTTTAGGTTTAGGTTTTTTGTCCCACTGCATCTGCAAATTTACTGACACACTAGTTATGTTAAACCGAAATAATAAGTTTGAAGACACTCAAACTCTCTGTCATCACCATCATGCGATTGTAATTAATTATATTATTTTTAGGACAAAGAAAGCAGCAACAAGACACTATAAATGATTCACTTGCATCAAATAATTACCAAAATTATATGTGTGGGTTTCAGTCAAAACTACTCTGGACCTACTGGCAGTAAAAATCTAATAAATAACTGTAGAGAATCTTTCAGTGTGGAGTATTTTGTGTTAGCACTGATGTATTTTTGACCACAAGCCATAATGGTCTGACAGTGTAGTTGTTTATAAAAGGTTGCACAAAATCACATCATTATTGGTTCAGTTTCAGTCAAAGCTAGAAATCTGAATGTTGTATATCACAGTCCTGCTCACAGCCTACATTCTTAGTCTGCCTCATCACTACTTAGAGAGAGAGAGAGATGAATACAAGCTGGAGTTTTGCTATGCAGTAAACTCGTATCCACTGCCACTTTGCTGTGCCCAGCTTCTAATTATTCTAAGATAAATGTAACGAACAACACTTGATATCTTTGTTTAATCTCCCCCCAAAAAAGATTCTTTACATAATCTTTTGCAGCGAAATGCAGAAACAAATTCACAGCAGTCGTCACTGACAAACAAATGATGCATGGAAACTTTGCAGCATGCATTTCCGTGGTTGGGCTTTCAAAAAAGGTGTGAGTACAAAGGGGCTTTTCTTCCTGTCTCGCTCTCGACCATCTCAGGAAGCTGGTCTTGAAGCACTGTTTTATCAGTTTTTAAAAAAGCATGTAGAATGACGTTATATAACCGTTACAAGTATTATCCATACCAAAACAGCACAGAAAAGTAGTTAAAGGATAAACAAAAAGTGCACATGATCACCTTCTCAGCTACACTGACCACTTTTATCACACTTATTTGTGGTTCTTCATAGCTGTTGATGGAAGAGAGGAGGTGTCAATCACTCCCCCTACCCCAACTGGGCGTCTTTGTCAATGTCTTAAAATGTTTGCTTCATTGCTGACTGTAGGTATGAAGCTTTGGTATAGTGTGTTGTCACACACCTCACTTAGCACCGAGGTGGGCATGTGGCTTGTCCAAACTAATGATGAACAAATCAATAAGTATACATTTAAAAAATCTGTTGTTTAGCTAAAACGAATCTCCTGAAGCCTTCCTGTAGCTCCTCTCTCACTTCATATCCTGTTTAAGCTCACAGTGAGGCCTGTTCTGAAGAAACGCCTTCAGTGGTCGGTCAAAGGGCGGAGAAATGGCGTACTGCAGCATTTGTCTGTAACAGTAGCTTTTGCATGTGCCTCTGCTTGTTATTCTCATGAAAGAAATGTAGAGAACTTTTGGAAAGTGCGATGAACCCTAAAACAAATAAATATTTCAAAACATTTTTGACAAAGAGATTAATTGTTTTAATAACATAAAATGCCATGTGTCCACTTACAGCTGTGGAAAGCTGTGGTGGATATATATGCAATGCTTCACCCAACCCAACTCTTAAATCAAATAAATTACTATCCATCATGGATCATTTAACCACCCTCTGAACCACTTACTGGACAGGCATTAATTTCTCAAATAGACTGATTCAGTTCTGCACCCCAAGGACAGAAACAGGGCAACTTACTTAAGCACAAGTACCAGCGTACAGAGTCAACAAAGTCATTGCAGTCACATTTTAAATGCTCTGCACTCGCTTCAGAACACCATTCTTACGCAAAGAACATAAACCTGGAGGTGATAAGAAATTTTTGACTGAAGTGGGGATGCATGTTTGAATAAGTCTATAAATGCAAAGAGCTGAGACTTGGATAAAAGACTACAGATTCAGTCAGACTAGGCTGTGTCCAGCCTGTTTTCCCATTTTTCTGCAAACAGGAAAAGTAACAAGTGCAAAATATAATTTAAAAAGTAGCAATTAAAGTATTAAATTATTAAATCTCTTACATGTCCATTTTCTAATCTGTTTTTTTTTTTTCTTTCATTGTTGCCTTTTGTTTTTTGTACACACACTACTTGCACCTGAAACCCACAGAGATAACTATAGACAGACTTGATGCATGACAACTTAGTCATTGCTGTGGTTGAGCTTTCAAACAGAGGAGTGAATACAAAGGGGTTTTCTCTCTGTTTTAATCTCAAGCAGTTGGTCTTGCACCAGTGTCTTATCTATTTTAGGAAACTGAAATAACACTATATTATTACCACGAATCATATTTAAATTAGAACAGTCTAGAGAAGCTGTTGAAGGACATCTGAGAAAAGGACACACACTCAGACCTGTTCAGTCATGCTGGGACTAGTTTTACTTTACTGTGATTTGGGGTTTTTTCCTATGTAGTTGCGAAGAAATGAGAGGAGGTGCTGATAATTCACTCACTCTTTTTTCTTTCTTGTTTTAATAATAGCAACATTTCACAGCATTGTGCAGGAGGTTTGACATCCTCAAAGAAATAAATTCCAGTGTGCATCATTTACAGTTGTGGACTTTCACCCTGTCAAAATTAAAATGATCTACAATGTGCAACATTACTACAGCATGAACAAAAAAACGGAACTATACACTACAACATTGCAAAACTATGCTGTTTACTTAGTGTTTTAACCTTAAGAGAGCAGCATTTGTCTCTTTATAAAGGTTTAAAAAAGCCCACTCAAGTGTCTTGTAGCTCTTCACTTGCTTTATATTTGATGAGCGCTCATAGTGTGGTCTGTTCTGAGTCAACAGCTTCTGTGGTCAGCCATAGAATGGAGAAATGGTACCTAACCTAACCTTGGTCTGAAAGTGAAGATGTTATGTGCTGCTTTGCTCGTTGCTCTTGACATGCAGAACAGCATTCACTGAAACCACAAGTGAAAAGCTGAAAAGAACATATTCAGACTCCTAAACACACGTTTAGTCCTTAACATTAATAATAGTTAGTAGCTGAGATGTCTGTCTTGCTCTGGAGTTTTGTGCTGCTCCTGCTAAAATAACCTTTTTGAGTGTAAACCTTTAGCCATTACTTTGCGTTTGTCATTGGCACATAAAAAGATAAAAAAGAACATTTTTTTAAACAAAAACCTTTGCAGTTCATCCTGTTTTCTCTATATTTATACCAGTTGCTAAAATGACAAAGCTCTGCCTCAGTGACTCAATACTTCCTTCCTAACAAGGCCTCACTCCTGCCCTCACAGAGATCTGGGTCAGAGTTCATGTTCACTTTGCTGTCTATGTGGAAAGGTCAGGTGTTCAAATCCTTTCATTACCCAGGCTATTTTTTCTCATTCATTATATTAATTAGGTTTACATTTGTACTTTGACTTGAATTAAACCTGATTAACGATTAGCAGAATCACATACAAATGAACGCTGATGTAAGACTCTTTATCACTTTATTATTATTGGTTTACTACTTTTTAAGTCCTTTTATCCCTCTTTTGAATGGAGATGAGTCAACCAGGGGATCTTAATCTCTCTGACATGGAAGAAGACATGTATCAAGCTTAACAGTGAAGAGTAAAATGTCGCCATTTCTAGATGACTTTTAGTAAGATCGCACTGCCTAGAACATAGCTCTCTCTCTTATGTTTTTGTTTTTTTAGTGAACATAAGTGCCTCCAATCATGTTGGACATGTCAACTCTGGACCAAGCCAGCAATTTGGTAAATATGGCTATTGGGTATTAGGATATTTCCTGAAAGCGAAGCAAAGCAAATGTTTCTGACTCCTGCATTATTCCCAGTTAAATACAATCTGAAATGCCTGTGATTTCAGACTGTGAACTACGTAGGAGTGGATTTAATTTGGGACGGGTGTAGCTCGGGAGGTAGAGCAGGTCATCTACTAATCAGAAGGTTTGTGGTTTGTGTCAAATATCCTTGGACAAGATGCTAACCCCTCGTTGCAGCCAATGCATATGTCATGTGTGTGAATGTTAGACAGAAAGAACTTGTTTAGAAAAATCATAGAAAAAAAATATTTGGGTGAATGAGGGAAGTTGTATAAAAAGCTTTGAGTACTTAGAGTAGAAAAGTGGTTTATAAGAACCAATGCATTTACCATTGCTTCTGTTGTGGAAGTTTTCCATTTAAATAAAGCCTGCAGACGAGCGGTGAGCGGTAGCTAACATTCTTTAATCAAACACACAAAGTGCAGACAACCAAGCTTGTGGAGAGCCTACATGACCGCGGGGCAAACGGTCAGCAGAGTCTCCCAAAACAAAACAAAAGTTTCTTCCTGTGGAGCTGTCTGCTTCCTCCAACTTCCTTACTAGACCCCCACCATTTGTCTTAATGTATGAGTGTAAGACTTGTTAAAATCCAGTGGCACCAAGGCATTAGACAATAAAATAATGTGATTAATACATAAGTAAAAGAAACACTTCACAAGGACAGAAAGTCACCACCAGACCGTGTGGACGCTGTTAGATTGGACTTTCACAACTCTCAGTGTAGGCCACCTGTACTGCTTTCACTCAAGTTGGTGCAATGAAACAAACAGTAACTGAACTAAATGCATTTTACTTTGATTCACTGCACCAACATACATGTCATTACTTAGATGTGTTTATCAAATGTCCCCTTACAAACATACTATGCCACTTATATGGAACAAAAAAAGAAAGGATATTTCATTACAACAAGATGCATGAATGATGCAGAAAACGTCCTTTTAACTGCTCACTGTTGCACATTTCATTGTCTTTTGTACAGATGAAAATAGCTGTTTGCTTTGAATAATGTTAAATCTACAGACTTGTATGACATGTGAGTCACCTGGCTGAATCCATCCATATTGTTCAATAAATCTGAAGCTTCTTTAACGGCGGAACATAAGACAGGAAGTAAGAAAACATGACAGAGAAAAGCAACAATCAGACCACAAATGATCACACCACGATGGGAATGTTAATCTTTTCAGTTCTTAGGTGTATATCAACACATAATAAAAAATAAAATAAAAAATAAAACATCCCCAGCAGGTTTCATAATGATCTAAATGCAACTTCAGATGAACGACAAAACATGTTACATTGTATCATATTTATGTTACAAAAATTAAGCTAAAATGCAGAATAACAGACTTTGAATCCTTCCATAGGATATAGGAGGAAAAGTAGAAGCAGGTACTGAAGTTGATCTTTAGCAAGTTTGCTACCTCTATAAAACCAAAGACCATTGAATTTAAAGAGGGTATACTTTGTTACTATAGCTGTATGCAGAAGTAAACATTTTCATCATCAAGATGCATTTACTATAAAACACATTTAAACTCTAATATATATATAGAAAAACAGCAAAAACCCTACTATGTCTAAGCAAACATCAATTAGGTAATTTCATATCAAAGGATGGTAAATATGCCTAACCGAAGACAAAAGCCTCGGCAGCTGTGTAGATCTGCTCCTTCTTCATAGGTTTTGCATACTTTTTTGTGCATCCATCAGCTTTCATTGTGGTAAAAACAACAACAGAAAACATCCATGTGTCCTTATTCTGGGAAAACAGAGTAAATATAATGTATTAGAAATCTCAAAATATTAGAAAAAACAAAAAGCTCAAAAAGTTCCTTACCTCTTGTTTCTTCTGATCAGTAAAATATTTCCTCTGGATATCAGCTTGAATATAGAAGATACAGGTAACAATTAATATAAATGTAAGATTTGTGTGGTTCTTTTTCATAGAGAACAATGCAATTTGAATTACCTCTGCAGTGATCACTGTTTTTCTTGATCATCCAAATGAGAGCAACTATAACAATCAGACTTATAGCCAAGACAGTGCACAGTAGAAAAATTGTGCTGCTGGCCGTCTGTGACCACACTCTGGTTTCTGAAACAATATTAAAACTAAAAAATCAAGTTATGTTGGACAAAAACTAAATTGTGTTTAATATCACCTTCAGATTAGATTACTGTTAATGTAAAACCAAAGTGAGTCAATATTTAATATTCAAACTATTGACTTATGTTCTGGACTGGAGAATATTATCATTCATTAATGTGATCACAAGTACCTCGACTGTCCAGTTTTGTTCCATTTCCAAATAATATTTCTCCACATGTGGCCACAGCACAGTAGTAAGTCCCAGAATCAGAGGAGCTGATGTTCTTAGACAAGCGATAAACACAACTCTGCTCAGTCTCAGATCGTTTCTCACATTCATGATGTCTGTTTCCATCGGTGTATATGATGCTAGGATGAGATGTATTTGCTTCCCTGAACCAGAACACATTGTGACCTCCTGGACATGTCTTTCTGTTAGAGCTGGAGAGGACTGAACACTGAAGAGTCACAGAGTCTCCTGGATGGACTTTCTCCTTAACAAAAGTGTAGTTTGATGTTTTCTGGGTGTTTCCTGATTAATAAAAATGTGTTAACAAAGCACATTGTGAAGGATTCATGTACTGCATCTATAAAATGTGTCTTTAAAATGAATTAGGAGCAAATTAAATGTAAATTAAAATCCATTTGTATGAGTATATTCACTGTTTTCTGATCATGCTTTTGACAATTAATAAGCTGTTGTTATAAATTATACTGTACAATTTTACAGACTGAAGCATGTGGCAAAACTCCATGAAAGAAGCGCACATCATTACCTTTTACTAACAAATACGTCCCGGTCCATTCAGTATTCCTACGCCATTCTGTGAATCCACAGTGATAGATTCCCTCGTCCTCTTGATTTGTCTTCAAAATGGTCAGGTTGGTAAAGTGTTTATTGTGATTTACCTTCAATCTGGAGTTATTAAACTCAGGCGCAAACTCAGGTGTTGCAGATTCCCTCATTGTCCAAATTACTTTCAGGGTGTCCCCGGCACGCTGCTTGTACCAGTGGACTTCTTTACGAATGGTCTCAATCACAGGCAGTTGACATGGAATGGTTACAGTTTCCCCAAGTTGAACTGAAGTTACTGGAACAAGTGTATCTAATTTAATAGAAAACACACAGAAATCTAAAACATTAATTCACAATGACACAGGAAAACCACCAAGCAAACAGCATGTATTCAAAACCAAATCAGAAAAAGCACTTACATCCTTGATGGAGAAGAAGGAGCGTAACCCATAACACGATCATCTTGACATGTCTTTTGTTATGGACTTGTAGGTATTTCACTGTTTGTAGGAGGTACTTGGACCTTTTATGTCAAACTGTTACACCGATCTGATTGGCTGATTGGTTATCACAGAATATATAGATCAGAATCAGAGAATGAAGTGAACTTCCTGTCACTTTGTTTCATCCAGGTCTTTGAGGAGTAAAGCGTCTGTTGCTTAGCCATTTCGTCACTCATTTTAAGTATAATACAAGGCATTTTTAAAGTTTTTCCAGCAAGTTCTCCAATGATTAATTTGTCATTTGTTTCTACCTTCTGGCAATAATTCATTTCAGAATTTCTAAATAGACTTCTTGAGCTTCTTTCTACTTTAAAATGTTTAAAATGTTTATAAGGTAAGGTAGGTATGTAAGTGGATTCAAGTCCTATCTGGGGACATCTTAAAGCTTTGCTTTGACCCAGTACATGTTTTTATTTTCGCTTCCTGCCTGGTTAGGTTTAGGCAGTAAAACTAGGTTAGGTTCTGCATCTGAACAGACCATTTTACACCACTAAAATGTTTTAGAAAGCTGTTTCTTATGTTAGCTGAGTTATTGTGCACTACACTATCAAAAAGCAAATGCATTTATTTTTATAGCAGTTATAGGTCCCTTTATCTGGCAGCATGGTGATGTGGTAGTCAGTGCTTTTACCTCACAGCAAGAAGGTTCTAGGTTTGAATTGAGACCGAGGCCTTTCTATGTGGAGTTTGCATGTCCTCTCCGATTACACCTTACTTTCATTGTCTCAGTGGAAGAAAACAGATGGACATATCTTCCCCAGCAAACATTTTGTTCCATTTACAACAAAAAAATAAAGCAAAGTGTCAGATATCCAGTGATATGGCCCACAAATAACTACATTTACCAAATGTTAGGGAAACCTTTTTTAGGCGATTTAAAAAAATAGCTGATGGATCAGATTTTTTGTAGGTCAAGCTCTAATAATGTTATGCTTGCTCCATGCAAGGCTGTATACCTCCAAGTTTTACGTTATAAGTAGCAACTGCTAATATTGTGAGTGCCAAAACTGATTAAAGGAGCATTTCCAAAGGAAGTGACAGGTGACAATGTAGAGCAGCGACCATAAAAAATCTATAAAAATTGCATTTCAACATTTCAGGTGGCTGCAGCTGAAATATTTGTTGGTTACATGAAGGTAGTGGGTCTAATGTTAATCTCTTGCAAATTCAAGTAGGTGATTACAATGAGATTGAAGAATGCCATTGATTGATATGTGAGAGGGTGGTAAATGATATGTGAGAGGGCTACCTAGCTAATCGTAACTCGGATTGTCCCCTAGTATGTTTTCACAAAAAAAACCCAAAACAGCTGTGAAAAAGGTGTGATTTTGCACTCTCTTATTATCTTATATATATATTGGTCAACAAACTCAGTATTGGTTCCATTTCTGTTTGTCTTCTACATACTTCAAAAAATTCTAGGTCATTTTCCCTATAGACGATCCTGCAGTGCTGTATAATTGACAGCCAGGTGGAGGAATGCCGAACATTAGAGGAATATTTTGGGGTGTGCCTTGAAAGAAATCATCTAATTCTACACAGGGATAAAATCAAAGGATTAATGTTCAACTTGAAAGAGAAGAGTACTATTATAAAGCCCTTGTCATCCTGGAACAGGATGCTGATGTCAGGGAGGAGTCCTGACCTGAATGTCCACTTCAACAACAAACTGAGCTGGAAGACCAACGGAGAGGGTAAATTTAAAAAAAAAAAAGGCAATGAGTGGACTGCATTTTATGTAATTGTAGGATTTACTGTATCAAAAACCTAAAACTGGTCTGCCTGAAATACTTTGCGACATTTTTCATTTCTGTTGTTTTCTGCTTTTTGTTGCACTTGATCAAAATATTAAAATACTCGAAATCTTGTCATTTGATCTTTTTCCTTACAAAGGACAGTTACAAACTCTACATTATCAGAGACAACCCACCCAGTCTGCTTGTCAGTTATTTAAGCGGTAAGATACAGTTGCACCAGTAATGGTTGTGGTCACACTCTCTATCCTCTACGCTTACTTCAGAGCGCCACTCTCACTGTGTCACAAAACACACACCGATCTGGAGGTGTCACATAAACACACTGACCTGAAAGCTTCTTCCTCAACAGAGATATATGTGCCAAAGTGACAGAAAACCCAAAAAGCAAATAAAATGCTGCATCTCAAATTCAAGACTGAAATATTTGTACAGACAGTAGAAAGATTTAGGTAATAAAACAAAAATATTTAAAAATCAATCAAGCAAGGCTTTATTCGCCACGTGCGAATAAAGCCGACCACACACACACAACACAGACATCACATGGGGATATGGGGATACAGGTCGGAGATCGGTAGCGTTACAGAAAAAACCCCCACTGAAATATACACTACAATGGGAAAGTACAAGAGGAAAAAAGAGACTTCTACTCATGCTGGGCTCCTGGGAGGATAGCATGAGAACAGAAAACAAAAAAACTCCTCTGCACAAAAAAGTACATAAATGTCCACAGCACAACATTATGGAACATGTGACAAGCCACAGGGTCGGGTGGGGGGTGGTAAATGGCCTGTATTTATATAGCACTTTACTAGTCCCTACGGACCCCAAAGCACTTTACACATCCAGTCATTCACCCACTGGTGATAGCAAGCTACATTGTAGCCACAGCCACCCTGGGGCGCACTCTCAGAGGTGAGGCTGCCGGACACTGGCGCCACCGGGCCCTCTGAGGACTATGCTTAAAAGCTGGGTCCGTGCCAGGAAAGCAGAGTTTCAAAAGACTACCATCTAAATCTTAAAAAAAAAATCAAATTTCTGCACCCAATTTTTGCTTTTGAAAGTCATTAAAAATCCATGCTGCACAATCATTTCACCCTGGAAAAAGAACAATTCAAAGAAATAATTAAAGCCAGCACTCCTGGCTAAAAAAAAAATTCTTACATTTTTCAAAATCTGTTGAAAAATGTTGGAATATATTGTTAAAGAAAAGCATACCATTACAACTTTGCACTAGTTTCACTTTACCTGATGTTAATGACATAAATTCAAACATATCAGGTTTTCCAGTTGAACTCGCCTTTTCCAGTCACTTTTTAACAGAATGGGAAGACAGCAGGGGAATGATGCGAGCATCCATGTGGTATGCACTTTAACTACTTTGACTTTTCAGTCATGGTGTAATCAGCTTTAGTAATGTCTGTTTTGCACTGATTTCTTAAGTACTGGTTTCAATGTAGACTTAAATGAAATGAGAAAAAAGAAATAAAAACTCATCATAAGACTGCACTAGAAATGTTACAGTATGCATGCGGTCACATTTTTATAGATAGAGGTATAGAACAACAACACATTATAGCTCATTCGCTTTAAGCAAATATCCACAATGTTATATGACATAAAGGGATGATGGGGTGGTAAACAGATCTAATCCAGTCCAAAAGCCTTGACAGCCATGTAGATCTGCTGCCGCTTCACTGCATCCTGTCTTTTGTATTTGTCAGCCTTCATCATCGTAAACACAACAGCAGAAAACATCAATGTGTCCTTTTTCTGGGAAAATACAATACAAAAATATTATAAACATTAAAACTTGAAAATCTAACACACTCTACCATTAGGTACTTTACCTGTTGGCTTTTCAAATCACCAAAGTTTTTCTCCAGGACAGCAGCTTGAATATAGGACATATAAGTAATTAATGCAAATGTAAGATTCATAACATCTAGAACTCTGAATAACTCCAACTACCTTTGCAATAATTACTGTTGGTTTTCTTGATTGTGTAAGCGAGGACAGCAATAACAATCAGAACCAGTACAGGACACAGCAGAAAAATAACTGTAGTGGCACTCTGTGACCACACGCTGCACCCTGGGACAATATTAAAAATAAATATATGACAAAATTAAAGTTACACAATCACTTATTTTTCTGATTTTCTAAACAATAGACAGAAAGAGAAGCTGATAGAGAAACTGGTACCTTGAATGTCCAGTTTAGTTCCTTTTCCATACAATATCTCCCCACATGTGGCCACAGCACAGTAGTAAGTCCCAGCATCAGAGGAGCTGACGTTCTTAGAGAAGCGATACGCACAGCTCTTTTCAGTCTCTGATCTCTTCTCACATTCATGATGTCCGTTTCCATCAGTATAGATAATACTAGGATGAGATCTATGTGATCCTTCTTTGAACCAGAATACCTCAAGACCCCCTGGACATGTCTTATTAACTGAGCTGGAGAGAACTGAACATTGGAGAGTCACTGAGTCTCCTAGACGGATGGTCTTCTCCTGAACAACGGTATAGTTTGATATCCTCTGGGTGTTTCCTTTGGAATATGAAACCGCATTAACAAATGATACTACAAAGAAAATTTGTATATATATATTTCAAATATAACTTTAGCTGTAACATTCAGTCTGATGATTACAATGAATATATTTAGATGCATTTGGAGTTATACAGAAATTTGAGCAAAATAGATGATGTCTTGCTTAGAGATAACATTTCTTAACATTTATAAAATGCATTTATAACATCTTAAAATTGCATGAAAGGAAATCACATTATTACCTTTTACTAACAAATATGTCCCCGTCCATGTAGTATCTTGGAGCCACTCTGTGAACCCACAGTGATAGATTCCCTCATCCTCTTGATTTGTTCTCAAAATCGTCAGGTTGCTAACATTTTTATCATAATAAGCCTTCCATCTTGAGTTATCAAATTCAGGTGCAAACCTAGGTGTTGCAGATTCCTTTAGTGTCCATATTATTTTCAGAGTGTCTCCAAGACTCTGCTTATGCCAGTGGATGTCTCTGCGGCCAGTCTCAGTCTTGGGTAGAACACATGTGAAGGTTACAGGTCCCCCGAGGTGAGCTGTAGTTACTGGAACGAGTGCAGCTAAATAGAAAACGAAAATCTTAAAGTCAGACAAAGCAGTGCAGGAAACAGCTTACATGTGTGGAAAAAATTTGCATAAACACTTACATCCTCGATTAACAAAGAGCAGTGCAATCCATAATCTGATCATCTTGTAAAGGCCTTGTGTTATGGACTTAGGTGCTTGACTGACTGTGGGAGGCATTGACACATGGGGCCTTTATGTCACCCTTCAAATAGATCTGATTGGTTATCTCTGAATACAGATTCAGGAGCTCTCCCGCTTACATTGGTTGCATCCAGGTATTTGAAGAGCAAATTAAATGTTCCTCATTCCTCATTTAAATTATAATCTAATTCATTTTCTATTGAATGTTGTGTTTCATCATTGTTCAATTTCTGCTTGGTTAGCTTTAGCCAGTAAAACCAAGTTAGATGCTGGATTTAACCCTTTAAGACCTACCATAGAACCAAGTCCGCCAGAGCTTATATTATATTTTTACATGCTGTGGAGCCATTTTTGGGAGCATTTCAAGTTGCTATACATCAATACAACCATTATAGCCCAGATTTTAATAATATGTATTCATTAAGTGCATAGTAATTACATAAAT
>NW_005187638.1:44283-45411 GCF_000239375.1 Pundamilia nyererei | reverse complement strand
GCTACCGGGATTTAAAAATAGTTACGCAAAACAGAGCGTGTCCGCTCCGATCGGCTCTAAAGGGTTAAACAGAGCATTTTATACTTAAAACCCCTCAGAAAGTTCTGTTTTTTATGTTACCTGAGTTACTGTGCGCTGAAGACACAAGCAAAGATTTTATATGCATTTATTCATACAGATGTCAGAGGTTGCTTACTTTACAATTAGTCAATCACATATTGCACAAATTATTCTTTTTGTGAAGTCCCACAGCTAGACTCTCTGTATTCTTTGTAATTCTGTGAAAATATGAAAACAAATGCATAGATCTTTTTTTATTAATCTTATTAGATCACATAACTCCATCTTTCTAATTAGTCTAAAGTCTTCAGATGTTGGACAGCATGGTACTTTGGTGATTAGTACTTCTGCCTGACATGAAATAGGTTGTGGGTTTCAAATATAGGTTGGGGCCTATATCTGCATGCCCTCTCTGGATACTCTTGCTTCATCCTCCAATCCAAAGACATGAATGGTGTTAGGTTAATTGGTCATTCTAAATTCAGTAACACGTGTCAAAGTGATAATGAGTGGTTGTCTGTCCCTCTGTCACCCATGTAAAAGACTGGCAACCTCTCCAGTCTCTTGGTTTGTGAGCAGTAAACTCACAAACCAATAGGTGGCATGACAGTGGATATAGCCATCTTGTCAAGTGTGGTGGTGTGGATACAGGACCCAAACCCAGGACTCTCTCTGCAGAATTAGTGATTTTATTTACAGTGAAACAACACTGACGGAAAGTGCAACAGTCCTCTATGTGTGAGTTCCTTTTCCCCTTTCGTGCTCACTCTCCGTTCCCCTGCTGTGACTTCTACTGTGTCCATGGTGAGTGGTGTTTATGTACAAAAGTGCTCAACTCCTTCCACTTGTGCCTGTAAAATAAACAAGCAAACGATGAGTACCTGCCAACTCCACTCTGAAACTCTGTCATACACTTGTTGATGACTCTCAACGATCCAGCTTCGACTGAAGCTCAGCACAGCTGTTAAATAACTCTTCACATGGGGTTGATCGGCAACAGCTAAGTGTCAGTAACTTTCAGGTGTGGCTGGCTTGGCAGTGGGAAACTCCCTGAACCTGACGTCTCCA
>NW_005187638.1:36020-44263 GCF_000239375.1 Pundamilia nyererei | reverse complement strand
CACACACACACACACACACACACACACACACACACGCTCACACACACACCCACACACACACACACACACACACACCAGCTCGCACACGGGAAACGAGGGACGGGGACTGATACCGATAACTCAGACAATATTTTTAAACTGCATTGTTATATTATCTTAGTAAAAACTTGTAAATAGTTAACACATAAATGTTTGGAAAATCTGTTTCTCTAGTCTACAAAAATAATCAGATTTTTAAACCACTCAACAGCAATATGTGTATAATAACAATGAGACAGAAAATAATCCTAACCCGATTTTTAGTAGGGGATCCTCCCCGTTATTCTATTGAGCACATTCCAATTATAAGCAGCAACTACTAAGATTTAGGTTACCAAAGGCAATTAAAGAAGCACATGGGATGACACGACAACAAGCAGAGGAAAACACAGGCTTAAATACACAGAGGAGTAACAAGGGAAGGAGAAACACATGGGGAACACAGCTGGGAGAAATCAAACACAATGAGATGCGGAGGAAGCAAAACTGAATAAATGAACATAAGATATGAGACTATAAAAGGTAAACAGGAAACATGAGACTGGCCCAGAGACATGGACTTGACACTGAGACAAGAAGACATGACAGGGGAGACAGAGAAGTACAGAACACAGAGATTTTACAGTATCACAAGCTGCCTGAATGCTTTACAATTTTTGCTGTTTTATAATGCACTTGACCATGATATTAAGATTACATGTTCAACTTTACTGTCACTTGAACGTTGTCATTGTGCAAAGAGCAGTGATGACAAACCCAGCCTGCTTGTCCGTTACTTAAGCAGGAAGAGATGCACTAGTATACAGAGCTGAGGAGGTGGTTGTGGTTACACTCTCCATCCTCTACTCTCACTTCAGAGCACCACTCTCACAGTGCAACATAAACAAACTGACCTGGAAGCTTCTGGTGTAATTGAAACATATGTACCAATGTATGTAGTGATAGAGCAATGTGATGTGAATCATAGGAGAACGTAAATAAACAAGCTGAGACTTCAATCTGTATATCTGTACACACAGTGGAAGATTTAGGTAAATTTACAAACACGATTAAAGAAAATGTTCAATCATTTGAATGAAGAAAGAAAAAGAGAAAATATTTAAAGAGCTAGTCTAACTACACTTGCTGCTTGACGATCATACAGTTCAATCAAGTAATAACCTGCAATTTCCTGAGACAGTCCTATGTCCAGCCTATGCTTACAAATGTAGAGACAGCTGCAAACAAGAAATGTAACAACTGAAAATATACTTTAAATAATATAAATAAAGACTGAATAAAGGCTCAGACTCTTATGTCTATCATCTCCCATGTGGTAATAAGTATTTTGTTTCTGTGCACAAAACTATTTGTACACGATGGATGCAAAGATGAAGATAAACAGAGTTGATGCACAGAAGCAGCATTGCTGAGTTTGGACTTGCAACAAAAAGGGTGCGGTTACAAAGGGACTTTTCTTCCTGTTTCTTTTTTGGTTTCAAACAGCTGGTCTGGTAGCACTCTTTATGTATTTTTAAAAGAAAAGTGGAACGGCACTATAATAGTAACTACGCTTAGCTTTTACATCAATACAAGGAGCTGTTAGAGCATATTTGAGGAAGGCACACACAGAGACCTGCTTAGTCATGCTGCAGTTCTTGATCACAGTCTGTGTCTGCAGATATACAACAGATACAGTTTTTGTGGTTGATTTTTTTTTTTTTAAAAGACACTTAAAAAAAAAAAAAAGCACATTAACGTAGCTGAAATGATCAGTTCTATTTGTTTTTTATAACTAGTCTGTTTATGTGCCTTAAGGCTCATCTCGCATTTTATCTAGGGAGAAAGCTCACAGTGATATCTGTTGTGAGTTAACAGATTCAGTGTTTGTTCAAGAGGCAGAGAAATTGGCCATTACAACGTTTGTCTGTCAGTGTATCTGATGAATGTGGCTTTGCTTGCTCTTTTCTTTTGACATGCAAAAGGACATTCACTACAAGCATAAGACATAAAAAGATAGAATATAAAGACACTTATAGCTCAGATTCTAGTGTTTTTTGCTTGTTTATTTGCTTCTTTTCTTTTCTAAGCAGCAAAAAAATTTAACACCGTCTCAGCGACAATTCACACCAGTATCAGTGCTCTATCAAACAGACCTACCTTTGTGGTTTTGGCTACATTTTTTATTGTGCTGCTAAGCAAAGAAGAAGATAACTTTACAAACAATGAATTTATTTATAATTAATATTTACAATAAACTTATACCATTAAGGTTAACAGAAGTGAATAATAAGCAACCTGACCAAGGCTAAAGTACAAACACAAAACTCCACGCTCTGGCCAGAAGAAAAGTAGCACTAAGCTATAAGTTGAAACAAAACTACAATGCCAAGAATTTTTTTTTAATCTTATACTCAAGTAAGACTATGTCATTAAAGAAGAGTATAATTCTACACACTTGCACTGAACTCACTCTGCCTGCTATTAATGATATAAATTCAAACATATATGTCATTTCAGGCTATGAACTATGCAGCTTTTAGTTGCTCCACAACAAAAGTAAAAGAATCAAAGAAAAAAAAGAGAGGAGAGTCACTAGCAGACTGTGGACACTGCAGGTTTTCTGTCAGATTAGCATCATCAATCCTCTGTATAGGCAGAAAAAGACCGGAGCAGCAGTCCTTTAACAGACGCTTAAAAACTGATGGGACCCCTGTTTTGTTTTTTAAATTAAGGTTATTTTGGAGATATTTAATGATGATGCAATAAGCTTACTGGTGGTTGACTGAACATGCTATTATTAACAGGAACAGAACAAAAAAAAATGAAATACAAAAAAAAAAAAAATTAAAGTTCATTGGCTCTAAGGAAACATCCTCAGTGTTATGGGGGTAAGCATGGGAAACAGATCTAATCCGGTCCAAAATTCATGGAAATCTGCTGCCTCTTCACGGCCTTTATGTTCTTTTTATCTTGTATCATAGTAAAGATGACAGCAGAAAACACTGATGTGTTCTTTTCCTGGGAAAAAAAAACATTAGAAACATCAAAACCAGAAAAGCTAGTAATGCACACACACTAAACACTTTTTTACGCTTTATTAAACATTTGTACACTCCTGGTGTTCCTGGTCAAAACTGACCAATCATTCAGTTACACCCCCTTTTGTAAGATGAACATACATACGCACTGATCCATATGTATAATGCATGCACATATTTGCACTGCAAAAGACAAATGTGGATTGCACAACACTGGTCACTATATTCTTCATTTCCAGTTAATACTTGTACAGCTGCTGTTATTGTGTGTGTGTATATATATATTTATTTATTTATATTTCTTCATACATTCTTATATAGTTCTATACTGCGTATTGTGTATTTTGTTGTACAGTTATTTTATTTTCAACTTTAATTTATATATTTTATCTTATTCTTCCCGTTAAATTTACCCTTCATTCTAATTTGTGTTGTACAGTTTTTTCTCCTTCCTAGTTAAATTTACACTTTTTAATTTTTCATATTTATTTCCTATCTTATTCATAGCCTTTCCTTTTTTTTTTCTTTAGGTCACAGGCAGTTGTCTAAGCATTTCACTGCATATCGTACTGTGTATGACTGTGTACGTGACAAATAAAAATTTGAATTTGAATTTGAGCACAAACATTGTTTCAGTAGTATCTAACTTTTTCTCATAGGTTGGGTATTTAATGCTCACAGGTCACTGTGTGACAGCATCATGCCAGGTCGATATACCCTGAGGGCGGCTCTTTATTACGTATTTGATTACTAGACAGGTGATTAGGAAAGAGGCCACAAAACTGGCAGTAAGGATGGATTAAAGGAGCAAATGTAAGAAGTTGAAGACGGCATGGAATATAATCCAGAAGAAGGAATGACAGATGAGGAGCAATTCAGTGATGATGAGGAAGGCCATGATGAGGCTATTGCATTTAAGTCAAAGAATGGAAACGTATCAACATGCTGACCTTTCAGACAGTATATGTCAAGCAAACAGTTTAAATGTAGCATAAAGAAATTGACAACATGTGATGCCGGGACAAGTTAAGGCTGAATGGAGGTCATAAGGGACATAATATGATCATTTCTTAATCTCCTCTCTTGGTCACGAGCAGTGTCAGACGCAAGTGCAGTTTGGGGAAAATTTCCTCCATACAAAAATAAAATATTTCCGTTAGAGTTTTGACAGGGAACACAGCAAGTGTTACCTTCTGTGACTGTATAAAAAATTCCAATTGTTTCAAAGAAAATGTTCATGGTAACTTTGGCCCAAAGCAGTCTGTAATGTTTCATCTGATTATTGCTTATTGTCAAAGTGATGCACAAATGATTTTTTTTAGAATATGAATTCAAGGCATATCAGCTCAGCTTTTGTGATGAGTCCTAATGAAAAGGTCATTTCATTAGGAACACAAAATTGTTTAACACAAAATAAACACAACATGACCGATGTACCATTATTTACTTTACCTGTTGTCTTTTGAAATCACCAGAGTTTTTCTCCAGGGTTGTAGCTTGAATATAGAACATATAAATAATTATTAGAAATGTAACATTCATCCGTTTTGTTAACTTCACAGACAGCTATGAACTTTGATTACCTTTGCAATAATCACTGTTGGTTTTCTTGATTGTGTAAGCGAGGACAGCAACAACAATCAGAACCAAGATGGGACACAGCAGAAAAATAACTGTAGTGGCACTCTGTGACCACACGCTGCACCCAGGAACTAAATTAAAGGTAAAAAAACAACAAAAATAAATTTAAGGACAATATAAATTACAAAATTACCTTTTTTAAATTTTACCTTCTATGAAATCACTGAACGTGAAACAAAAGGCACTTATTTTTCTGATATTCTAAGAAATAGATAAATGAAACCAGTACCTTGAAGTTTAGTTCCTTTTCCAAACAATATCTTCCCACATGTGGCCACAGCACAATAGTAAGTCCCTTCTTCTGAGGAGCTAATACTTTTATTGAACTGATAAACACAACTCTGCTGAGTCGCAGAGCTATCCCCACATTCATGATGTCTGTTTCCATCAGTGTAGATGATGCTAGGATGAGATGGATTTGATCCTTCTCTAAACCAGAACATACTGAGACCTCCGGAACATGTCTTGTTATCAAAATTAGAGAGGAGTGAACAATGAAGAGTGACTGAGCCTCCTGGAGGGGCTATCTTCTTTTGAACAACAGAATAGTTCGATGTTTTCTGGGTGTTTCCTGTCAAAATAAATATATTAACAAATGTGATTATAAAGAACACTGAAAGAAAAATAGAACAATAGTTTCAACATGTGTTACTTAAAAGATATATTTCACTTAAGGATCACTGGAAACATTAAAAAAAACCAAATCAAATGTATGTTAAAGGTAAATTTAATAATATTTGAAAATATTTAAATTGAAAGTTTAGTGATTTTTTTTCTAAACATGCTCATTGATAAATTATTATCTTTAGTATTTATGTGATAAAGTTTTAGTTGCTGAAGCAAAATGTTATAGAAGAATCACATTATTACCTTTTACTAACAAATATGTCGCAGTCCATTTGGTATCTTGGAGCCACGCTGTGAATCCGCAGTGATACATTCCCTCGTCCTCTTCTCTTGTCCTCAAAATGGTCAGGTTGGTCAGATTCTTGCCATACTTAACATCCCATTTTGAGTTTTTGAACTCAGGTGCAAAGGCAGGTGCTGCAGAGTCCTTCATTGTCCAAATTCTTTGCAGAGAGTCTCCAGGACTCTGCTTGTACCAGTCGACTCTACGGCTGAACTCGGTCTTAGGCAGGTCACACAGCAAAGTTGCAGGTTCACCGAGTTGAACTGTAGTTACTGGAATAAGTGTGTCTAATATGAAAGAAAACATACAAAATCTAAAACATTAAGTCACAATGATGCAGGAAAGCACCAGGTAAAAGTGAACGATAAAGCCAACGTACTTATATGTTGAAAATAACGTTAATAAAATAATAAAGCACTTACATCCTCGATGAAGAAGAAGCAGTATGACCCACAACGCATTCATGTTGGTATTCTCTCTTTTTAGTGACCTTGTAGACATTTCAGTCAGTGTAGGGGGTAACATGGACCTTTTACACCACACTGTCAAATGCATCTGATTGGTTATCACAGAATAAATATTCAAGTGCAGTTCCTGTCACATGGGTCTCATCCAGGTCTTTGATGAGCAAATTGCCTTTTTCTTTTTCCAGCTTCTCACTTGTTTTAAATATAACATAAGCCTTTTGTAGTTTTTGTTAGAGACAAAATTTTACTTCAACTTTCCCTGCAGTGTCTTAAAAGTTTACAATAGGATGTAGAGGAGCAGTTGTATGAACACACCTGACTTTCACTCAGAAGACTGAGGTTTGAGTCTTATCTGGAATATTTTTGTATTTACTCACTGAGTACTGTGAAGTTTAGACAATAGCTACTTGGTGTTTTTAGAAACCAAACCTACTTAGTGGGACTTGGGTTCCCATAGTGTCACCTTGCTGGTGACACTTTCTATGACTCAGTGTTTCCAGTTTTCTTATTTTTGCATTTTACTATTGTTTAGTTTCCTCGTTCTTCCTGCTTTAATCATTTGTATTTGTGGTTGTGACTTCTTGTTCATTTAATCTGTTCTCATTTGTGCCTCCCTGTGTAGTCTATCGTGTATGTTTAGTTCTGTCTCATTCTTCTGTGTTCCATGTTTCTCACTTTGTTACTCTTGTCTCTCTGCTCCAGGGTCATGCATCCAGTTCTCCATTTAGTCACATCTCCGTGTCTCAGTGTCAAGTCTGTGTCTTTGTGAATGTCTTGGTTTCCTGTTTTACTTTGACAGTCTTGCATCATTTGTTAATGTTTCCAGTTTTTCTTCCTTCCCGTCTCGTTATGTGTGATTACTCCCAGCTGTGCTCTCCTCCTCTATCTCATTCCCTTGTTATCTCTCGGTGTGTCCCTCTGCCTGTTGTTGCGTTGTACCTCCTTAGTGCTGTGTGTTTCCTCCGTGCTTCTGGTAAATACCTAGTTTTCTGTTGCTGGTTGAGTTTTTTTTTTTAGTTTTCTAGTTAGAGTTTCATGTCTCTAATTTCTGGTTTAGTTTTCTTGTATTTAGTGTTGAGTTTTGTACAGCAAAATAAAGCTACGTCCTTTAGTTTATCCTTCTGTGTCTCGAGTCCTGCATTTGGGTCCTACATTCTGCCTGTCACACAGCTAAACATGAAACACAGAGCATTTTACAATTTTGGAAAGGCAGTGTTCTTGGCTTTTCATGACTACCAGGATTTCCATTCTCTGACTTCTGTAAAAGCAAAAACACAGGAATACATTCTTCCATGTCATTAGAGGTTGCTTAATGTTACAATATGTTATAAGTTATAATAACATTTTACACAAATAACTTTTTTCACAAATCTTATCTGGAGGAGGAAAATTTGCAGACACAGCTGTTTGGATACCTAAACACACTTGCATCAACTTCAAAACACTGGGTATTACAATAAGACTTACAGACTATATTGTAAAAATGAATGAGTATAGCCAAGTGTTTAAGCAGTTAATGAGCATGCCCAAAGCAGCAGTGTCCATAGTTCAAATCTTAATGAGTTTTGAATTTCTAGATCAGTACCGGTCCGTGGCCCGGGGGTTGGTTCTAATGTGCTGCATACCCATTAATCCACCCCATTCTCCTCTCATGTAAGTGTTCCCTCTGCCACAGTTCAATATTCCATCCAACCCACTGAAGTAATTATTCATCTTTTATCTACAGTCCCCTGTATATCCGTGTATCAGTCATTGAGCTGCACTAACTCTGGTTCTTGATATAGAAACCTTCATGTCAAAATGTGTGTGAAGAAAACATGTAGCATCGCAAAATTGTTGCTTAACATTGTTTTCTATGGGGTCAAAATGGCTTCTCTCTTGGTTGTAGTACCAATGCTTCAAAATGGATTACACTGTCTAATAAGCAATGTCAAAATGGATATGCCCATCTTTAGTTTTTGACCTTTCACGTTCTCTCGCTTTTCTCTTTCACAATTTTAACCATTAGAATACAAATTTCTATCTCCGATCAGGATTTCTTATTGGACTGGTGACTTCTATCCAACTACAGTGGGGCAAAAAAGTATTTAGTCAGCCACCGATTGTGCAAGTTCCCCCACCTAAAATGATGACAGAGGTCAGTAATTTGCACCAGAGGTACACTTC
>NW_005187638.1:33192-34632 GCF_000239375.1 Pundamilia nyererei | reverse complement strand
TGAAGTGTACCTCTGGTGCAAATTACTGACCTCTGTCATCATTTTAAGTGGGGGAACTTGCACAATCGGTGGCTGACTAAATACTTTTTTGTCCCACTGTATCATGCATATCATGATTGTCTGGCATCCTCTTCTGTCAAACCTCTGCTTGTCCTCCTTCAAACCACTCAAAAGTAAGCTCCACCCACTCCACCCTGCTGCTATCATTATGCCACAAATCACCCCAGACACTTCCCTCCGCCCACTCCACCCTGCCTACACTCTGTTCTTCAGCTCTGTTGTGCACTCTCTATTGCTTTGGAAGATTGACCCTAGGTATTTGAACTCATCCACCTTCACAACTGTCTTGCACTTCTCATTTCTACTATTTCTCTGTCACTGCTCACACATCTGCCGTGACTCTGTTCTCATGCTTGACTTGCACAACCTTCACATACTTGCATATTAAAAACTAAGAGAACTATTAAAATGTTTCCGGGTCCTGACATTACACATTGCCATTTGCTGTCACATCTGCAGTTTGTTTGTTTTTTTTACAATTATCATTTTAATTCATTTTAACTGAAACAACCATCAACAATCTGGCACACAAAGTTAACTTTGTGTTAAAGTATATAATCTAGTGTAGCCTTACTGTGTTTCTTTGATGGTAGTTCATTTTTTGTTTTTTCCAATACCATGTAAGTAAAGTAAAGTAATTTAATTGTGAAGTAAATGAACATTATTTTCTGTTAAGACAAATGGTTACATAACACCCCATGTTTTCTAAGCTTTAATATAAAGATTAAAACATTGCTGTCTAAGCCTTCAAAGCAATGCAGTTCTTTATAATGTGATGCAACGTAAAAATGTCCACATGTCACCCATTTTGAGTAGTCATATTTCACAGCGATGTCAATTCTGTCTTCCACAGTTGTGAGGAAGAAGTAAAAACCTAAATGTAGAGTCACATTGCAGAGTATTTAAAAAAAGAAACGAGAAGTAATATAAATCTAAAGTTAAACAGAGTCCAAAGAGAAACAGACAAAACAAAACAAGGAACCAGGATGAATGGAGAACATGCAGAATAACTCATAGCAGCACATGAGGAATGAACTGACACTTGCACAAAGAGGAACAGAGGGTTACATAATATGTACAAACAGAGGGCTGACTTTAATAATATAAAATAACTTTTATTAGTCCCACAGTTGGGAAATTCACAGGGCACATAGGCAGGGAACACACATTAAGTAATATTTAACACTATTAATAATTGTGTTAGTAATTAACGAACATTAGACAAAAGAGGGATGTGAAGCCACCAAAGAGCATCACAGCTTCTTCCCAAACCAAAAAACCCAAAAACAAACAAACAAGCAAACACATTTAAACAAAATAGCACACACAAAAACTGGACTTCTACAGAATACAAATGTGTGTGATGTTAGACTTGAGGAA
>NW_005187638.1:11969-14139 GCF_000239375.1 Pundamilia nyererei | reverse complement strand
ACACACACACACACACACACACACACACACACACACACACACACACACACACACACTATTTTTCATCTACAAATACACAAACAGATGATTTTCAGATATTTTGGTGTGCAAGGTTACAAAACTCTCAACTCACAACTAGTTGTGATTTACAAGTACAAAATATTTATGACCACAATTTGAGCCCACAGACTCCCACATATAAACTTGACACAGAGACAGGACTGAACTCAGACTTACAAACTTACATATGTGGCCTATACACCTTTTGAAAGTGTGAGATGAGAATGTGTGGTTTTGGATACATTTCCTCTTATTGTCCCCTGAAGCTTCGACACTTTTCTTCAACCTCACAAGTGAACAAATGCAAAGTAGCTCACAGTGCTCGAGAAATCCTCTTTTTTCCCTGTAAGTATTAAATGAGATATCTAATTTGAAATCATTTTTAATCTTTGAAATAAAGGGAACAATTTCACACACGGTAATTCTTTCTAAACTAATGTATTAGATTTTGGCACATGGACTGTATAATGTCTGTGTGTGAAAAGTAAATGCAGAAGTACCAAAAATCTGCATTCTTCTAAATGACGAGGAGGGTTGAAACGCTTAGTGGGGCAAACTGTGAGAAAAAAATAACTCTGCCATTCTTTAAGTGGTCAGAATAAAGGAAGTGATAACTTCTAACACACACCTATGTGTATTTTTACTAAATAGGCAGAAGGCAATTTCTGACATTTCCGCCAATGACCTGTTTGTGCTTTAGAAACACTCCTCACCGTGTGACTATTTGGGCAAGAAGAGAACATTAGCGCGAGGCAAGAGTGCTGCAGTACAATGACCTTAAAACTGACTGTTTTCATTCTGCTTTTTACACCAGGTAAGTGCAGTTCTTTTTCAGTGTGAAAGACATGATGCAAATCTTCTGTTTGTAATGTGCGGTGTCTGAAAACTCAAATATATCTTAACCATAGTTGAGTACTAATGTTTCGACAGGTAATTACATTGATATTGTCCTGTAGTGTTGAAACTGTTCTTATTTTCCTTTGTTTCACAGCCCTGATTCTGACTGCTGACCTTCTTCCACCGATTTCTTTGACTGCTGTTGAACCTGGTGACAATGTTACTTTAGTGTGTAATGTCTCTGGGGTGGAAATGAAATATTTTTACTGGCATAAACAGCCTCTTGGACATATGGTCCAAACTGTTGCCAAAGTCATCCGTGGCCAAAGCACTATTTCTGAGGAATTCAAAGATTCTCGTTTCACAGTTATAAAAAAGGCATCTCAGTATTTTCTAACTATCAGAAATGTCAGCAAAGAGCATGAAGCAACATATTTCTGTCACACTGGAACAGATTATTCTCCTAAATTCAGTGGAGGAACATTCTTGTTTGTGAATGGTAAATTTTTTTTCTTTAATCTGTCAGTCTCACTGATCACCTTCAATTTTTAATTAACTAAAAATTGTTTATGTTATGAATTTGTCTGATTCACAGATCACAGCAACCAGAAATGTGTCTACGTGAAACAAAGTCCACAGAGGGCATCGGTTCTTCTGGGACACTCAGTGACACTAAATTGTTCGCTTCTCTCGAAGAACAAAGAAACTGCTGTCCAGTGTTCAGATGAACACACAGTGTACTGGTTGAGAGCTGGACCAGAAGGATTTGATTTAAACATCATTAACACTCACAGGAACAGCAGAACTGAAGATGTGAAGAGAAGTTGTGTCTTCAGCCTGTCCAAAACGATACAGAACTCCTCTGATGCTGGGACTTACTATTGTGCTGTGGTCACATGTGGAAAGATCCTGTTTGGTAATGGAACTCAAGTAGAGACACGTATGTAGTGAACATTTGTATTTAAATCAGAAACTAGCTTGCTTTTTTTTTTTTTTAGAAAATTGTTTTACTCATTTCATCAGTAAATCAATATTTGTATCAATATCTTATAGACTAATTTCGAATACACGAGCATAACTCCCAATAGTCTGTATAAAATAAATATGATAAATTTCCATAAAAATCAGGACCTGAATTAGAACCTGTTGTCCTTGCTCTTGGAATACTGCTGGCCTGCTGTGTTTCTGTGATTGCCTTTCTTCTTTTCTACATAAAACAAAGGAGCACAACAAAGGAGCACTGCAGAGGTAGGTTAATACATACACACACACA
>NW_005187638.1:7131-10203 GCF_000239375.1 Pundamilia nyererei | reverse complement strand
TCTCCTAACCCTAAGTAAGGAATCCACAAAGGACTTAGAAACAGTACATTTCACGTGTACTGTTTCATTACACGCTGAATACATCATTCCAGTTAAGCCAAAAGAACTTTATTGCCTTCTAAAAGCCTGTCAGTAAAATGTCACAAACAGGACAGGAGACAGGGTGCAACCCTAATCACCTGATTGCCCCGTGTGTATTTAAGTCCTCCGTCTTCCTGTGTTCAGGGTTGCATCGTCTGTGTTACCTGCCACCATGTTGTCACAGTCGTCACAGTCATAGTCATTGTTGTTTATAGTTGAGTTTAGCCACTGTCCTTGCTGTTTTGTCACGCCACCTTGTATCAGCCATAATAATGGCTCGCCTTTTGTATAAAGTTCACTTCCATCTCCTTGCCTGTGTCTGCTCCTGGATTCACCTCACTCACTCCACTCGGTCTGCCCTGCAGACCGTGACATCCAGGTCCCAACCACTTGATGCATTCTGTCTGTTTATAAGTGGCCCTTAATAAAACAGTGTCATGACAGCTGTAACCATATTCCTCATATGTAAACTCAAAAATTCAAAACTCCTTTACCTTTTCTCGTTATATAGGGGAAATGCATGCCTCCAGTCATTTTGGACAGGACGTGTCAAATGTGGCTCAAGCAGTTTTGGTAAATATACCTTTGGACATGCTGCAGTATGTCTTGTGGAGAGGGCATGCATAATATCATACTCACAGCATATAAGTTATATATTATAATCTTGTTTTGCCATTTTGTTAAATGTGTTCCAATATCATTATATAATAAACTGGAATAAAGTTACAAGGTAAACAGCAAAGTCTTAAATTAAATATGTAACTTATTAATAATTCTAATCTCAGTAATCTCATTTAAATTCATCCTGATTCTCCACCCATGAAATCTGAAATATGTGTCATTTCAGCCTATGAACTATTCATCAGTGGATTTCTCTGCAACAAGTGTAAAAAGAGGGAAGAAGAGGAGAGAGTCACTGCAACACTATGTGTACACTGATGTTAAAGACCACCAGCAACGCTCTGTATAAGCCAAGGGCAGAAGCCAGATGCTCTGACCTTTTTAACTTTTGCTAACAAAAGTTTAATATTTGGAGACCATTCCCCAATACAAATACTGTTTATTATCTAAAGACTCAGATCAGCTCAAGTGGGAGAGAACGTCTTCTTAAGTTCCATGTATATATCCATAAATACCTATGCTTAGGGTCACATGGGGGATGGAGGTTATTTCAGCTGTCATAAGGTGAGAGGAAGAGCACATCTTGGACAGATCACCAATCAGTCATGGTAAATGGTAAATGGCCTGCATTTGTATAGCGCTTTACTCAGTCCCTAAGGACCCCAAAGCGCTTTACACTACATTCAGTCATTCACCCATTCACACACACACTCACACCTGGTGATGGCAGCTACATTGTAGCCACAGCTGCCATGGGGTACACTGACAGAGGCGAGGCGACAGAGCGCTACACGTCCACATTCACACCAACCAACTGAATTACAGGATGTCTTTTGCCTTTGACTTTAAAAAGGTGCAAAACAACAGACATTTGTTGTGGACAAGAGTTTGGCAAACGTTTGCTTTATTTACATAAGTGGAGACATTTTTACAATATGAATAAATTCTGTATGATAAAGACTGGTCCAGATTTGTACAATAAATCATACAATAAGCTCACTGCTGCAGTTTTTTGTCTTGATACAGATTGTAATGTAAGGTTCTTAAAACCACTGATCGTTTTTAATGTTGAAATCTGTAAACGTCTCTGATATACGGTTATTCTGGATAAAGTGCCTTTACGTGTAGAAAAACTGCAGGTGGGATATAAAGTTGCATTTACTCAGCATAATAACCATGACCACAAAAATAGAATAGAAATATTCATTTATTTTATTTAAATCAAATAAAATTTGTAACTTTGTTGTAAAAAAATTAAGAAATGTGGGAAAGGGGAGCACGGGAAACTATGTATATTACGTAGCTGGGCATCTCATCACATGTATTGTTTTAATTAGTTTTTTGAAGTATTTGGAGGATTTTTTTCTTTACAGCAGGTTGAAAGGAGATGGCATGAGATGAGAGAACAACAACTACCACTCATGGCCAGATTAGACAAGAATGTTGTAATTTCTGGCTGAATGGAAGAATGAGATTCATTCAGTATACAATACTGAGTACTACAGCTTATAGGCATTAAAGATAAGCCAACATCAACAAGGTGATCACATACCAAGTGATGCTAAACAGGTTTGCTAATTCAGTGATCCAGCCCTAAAGTCTTGCAAGTCATGTTGATCTTCTGCATCTTCACTGTTTTTGCACCTTTTAATGCACCTCTGTTAGCTTTCATCATGGTAAAGACAGCAGCAGAAATCAACCACGTGTCCTTATTCTGGGAAAAAGATAAATAAAAATATTAGCAATATTGAATGCTAAACACCAATACATTTTGATTATTTTACAGAGATAATCCAAGCTTTACCTGTTGATTTTTCTGAGCGCTGAATCTTTTCTGTGGAACAGCACCTTGTTTATGGAATATATCGATAAATATTAATAGAAATGCAAAACTTTGTACTTTAATTATTTTTAGCTAAAACACTGTGGTAAACTTTAATTGCCTGATAAATGATCACTAATGTTTTTCTTGATGAGGACAGCTATAATGTTTTATTTAAATTTGATGGGATAGCTATGATTAGCTTATATTACCTTCACAATTATCCCTGCTGTTTTTCTTTGACATGCAAATCAGGACAGCTATAACAATCAGACATATAGTCAAGACAGCACACAGCAGAAGAATAACTGTACTGGCACCCTGTGACCACGTACAGTCTCCTGGAACAATAACAAAAGAAAAGAAATACAGTAACAGATGAGTAAAAGTCAACCTACTGATTAGATTCCTATAAATGTGAAATTTTACACTCAAATACTAATTATGGTCTATACACTTACATTTTTAAATATTCAAATGAACAGATCATGGTACACCTACCTTGAATATTCACTTTAGTTCCATTTCCAAATAATATCTCCCCACAT
>NW_005187638.1:4561-6799 GCF_000239375.1 Pundamilia nyererei | reverse complement strand
AAAGTAGCTCAGTCTTACCTTTTACTGACAAATACGTCTCACTCCACTGAATGGGATACATCCACTCAGCTATTCCACAGTGATAGATTCCCTCATCCTCTTGGACTGTCTTCAGAACGGTCAGGTTGCAAACATTATTAGCATTTTCCACATTAAATCTCTTTCTAGAAAATTCAGGACTATATTCAGGTGGTGCTGATTTTGACAATGTCACAATTAATTTAAGACCATCTCCAGCACTCTGCTTGTACCAGTGGACTGTTATACTGCCGAATTCTTTAATGGGTAAAGCACATGTTAATGTTGCTGCTTCACCGAGCTGAACGGTTTTTACTGGGACCAGAGAATCTGAAGAAAAAGAAAAACAAATAGAAAAAGTGTTACAAGAAAAAAAAGAAACATTTAAATGATAATTGTATTAATTGTAATTTTAGTATGTAGATTTTCAACAAAGAAAATTATTAGTGAAAATAAAAAAGCGCTTAAATTCTCTATAAAAGTTAAGAAAATTATTATAGAGAATAATGAAAAACCACTTACACCCTCGATGAAGAAAACTCAGTGTAATCCATACCATGATCATCTTGGCAATGTCTTTTGCTAGAGGCGTTCTTCATATTTCAGCTAGAATAGGAGGAGGGATTGTTTTAGACTAACCTGTAAAATGCTGCTGATTGGTTATCAAACAGGTCATTTCAGAAGTCGTCTTCCTGTCACATTAGTCCGATCCTTGATTTTGTAAAACATCACTTGTCTTTTACCTTTCATCACAGTTATCCAAGTTGTTTACTTTTTTCGTTTGATGGTTGTTTTGAATGTTTTTGTGTACAAGTTGTGTTCTGACTGATTGGTCTTCTGGTCTTTTGACTTGAACACTGGTAGCTTTGTTTTGTCATATGTACTTCATTCTGCTTATGCCGTGCCTCAAGGCACTTCATGCTGTAGGTTACAGAACCTACAGTATTTGGAGGAAAAGCTCAACAAATGACCCCCTATAATTAACCACTTTGAGTTGGTGAGAAGGATAAACAAAATTTTAACAGGAACAAACCTCTGTCAGAACCAGGTTTAGGTAGTGGCAATCTACCATGACCATTTCTGTGCTATGTTGAATTCTTTAACCAGACTGAAACACTTCAAATAAGTCAATTATCTGCCAATGATCATTTGAAATGATTTCTCAGCGGCTTCTTCTCTGACTCCACCATATGGTAGAGCTGCTCTTCCAAGTTTATTCTCTCCCACACCTGCAAGTTATTATCCATGTTGAGACTGCTACCTTAAGGACCAGCTGTGCCAGTGATTCTCTGCCAGACCATTCTGTCCATTTTAATAATTCTTGGATCTGCACCCCACTCGCTCATCAGAAGCTCATCAGCTGTGTGGACCTTTACTGGTGGCTTTGCACCCTGTGCTGACCTCCATCTCTGTCAGTACATAGACGTCAACCCAAGAACAGATTCAAAACAGAGGAAACAGCAATATAGGTTTTCACAAGTTAATTGCTAAACACAGGACTAAACAGTGACATGAGGGAGAGAAGCTTGGCGGAGAGTCAGAAACTGTAAACAAAGGTTTGTTTCTACATGAGCTTTGATCATTCTCTGTAAGATTAAGCTCAGCTATTGAACGGCGTATATTTTAAAGTAAAGGCTTTAAAACCAAGTTAGTACAAACGTCACTAATGTCACATGACTTTGCCGACATGTGGCTAACAGGAATGTTTTCATGTTCTTCGTTATTAAACATTCGCACATAAATAAGTGACATAATATTCAGTACTTACTTAAAGTTTACTCTTCGGACGCCCCTCATCTGCCGTTTTTTTTCGGTAAAATTATCCACACCCATCACCGCCCTATGCATTCTGGGATATGTTGGGCCATGAAGTCTACACCGCCACGTCCTTGAAATTCAGGGAAATGAAGGACGCATTTGAGGCAGCCTTCGAATTGGGACGTAATCGGCCTTAAAATGCGGCCTTTAAGGCTGCAGACCCTGAATTGGGATACATCTGCTTGTTTCTTGAGAATGTGGAATATAATTTTCAGTCATCTTACTGGTTATGTGAAATAGGCATTAACTCTATCAATTATACTGGGGTTTTCTTGGTTGATTGTTTTATTTCACTTTATGAAAAACAATCACAATTGTGATACATGGAAACTTTAGCATTGCTATGATTTTGCTTTCAACCAAGCATGTACAAAGAGGCCTTTCTTCCTCTTATACTTCCTC
>NW_005187638.1:3178-4098 GCF_000239375.1 Pundamilia nyererei | reverse complement strand
ATTTACAAGATAGAAAAGTGAATTCTTACCCGTTTTGCTTACTGCTAATAATTTGATAAAAGAGGATGAATCAGCATACATTTTTCTAATGAACCCTGAAACAAGGCGCATGAAATGAAAGTCTGCAGAATGTGTCACTTCTGCTGGAAGACTGAAAAGCATTCACTTGTCCACATGTCTATTAGCTAATTATAGGCCTGTTTCCAAGCTTCCTTTACTTTCCAAGGTTTTAGAGAAAATGACATTAAAGTGTGGTTGGCTTTAAACTTTTTAAATTTTAATGAAAAGAAAACAGAGGTGTTGGTTTGGACCCAGTGGTCCCGGTGAGTCGTCCTCTGTTGATTTGGGACCCTTGGAAGTTTATTTTAAACCTGTTATTACTGACCTCGGTTTTAAGTTGGACAGACAAGTTAGAGCAGTGGTGAAGTCCAGTTTTCATCCTTTAAGGTGACTGGCAAAAGTGAAGTCTTTTCTTTCTAACCAGCACCTTCAAACAGTGATCCATGCTTTTATTTCTTCCCGTCTGGACTACTGTAACGCACTTTATGTGGGGGCCAGTCAGTCGCTGCTCTCACGTCTGCTGCTGGTTCAAAATGTCGCTGCACACCCTGTCGGTCTCTTAGGTCAGCTGACCAGCTGCTCCTGGAAGTACCAAGATCCAGGAGGAAGCTCCGAGGGGACAGGGCCTTTTCTATCGTGGCTCCTAAATTATGGAATAACCTGTCCTTGCATGTTAGAGAGGCGCCTTCACTGTCCACTTTTAAAACACGTCTTAAAACTAGTTTTTATTCTTTGGCTTTTGACCTCAGTGAGACTTAGTTTCTCTTGTAATTATATTAATTATTTATATGCCTTATAAGCTTATATTTTATATATTTTTCTTTTATTTGGCTTTTATTTATATCTTATGTAATTTTATT
>NW_005187638.1:0-1340 GCF_000239375.1 Pundamilia nyererei | reverse complement strand
ATTTTATCAACACATTATCATTAAATTCCCTATTAATAGCACACTATTTCTAGCATAGTATGCAAGTTAAGTCTTGCATTTAGACTGTTATAATAAAAATGAATCATAGGTGTTAATGGTTGTATGCATCTCCATGTTAGCCATGTGATAGACTGACAACCTATCCAGGGTGGTCATCTATTAAAGCCTATTTATAGAATAATTTCACAAACAAATTTCTCTTTTAAGCATTATATTTATTCATGTTGCAGAATTTTAGCACAGTTGATACATTACAGAACTGCAATTACATTTCTGCCTTTGACTTTTGCACACAGTTCATGCAACAGCATTCATGCATCAATGCAACGTGTGCAGATAATTCAATCTAAATACAAATAAGCATGCTGATATAACATATACTGTATTGAATACTAAAAGAGATAAGAAGCCCATTATTAAAAAGCAAACATCAGCTCAATTATTGCATACCGGGAGATACTCAATAGGCTAGCTAATTCACTAATCCAGCCCCAAAGCCTTGCAAGCCATGTAGAGTCGCTGCCTTTTCGACATTTTTCCATCCTTTAATGCACCTCTCTCAGCTTTCATCAGGGTAAAGACAGCAGCAGAAAACATCCATGTGTCCTTATTCTAGGAAAATCAATCAAAGAAAAATATGGGAAATGTTAAAACCTAAACACAATTAGGCTTTTTAAATTAGGACAGCCTTAGTTTTAAGTACTTTACCTGTTGTCTTCTCTGATCACTAAAGTTTTCCTGCAGAACAGCAACTTAATTGCAGAATAATACAGATAACAATGAATTCAAATTAAAAACATTTTACTTAAATTCATTGATGAGATTGCTATGATTAACTTTAATTACCTTCACAGTTATCCATGCTGTTTTTCTTTGATGTGCAAATAAGGACAGCTATAACAATCAGACATATCGCCAGTAAAGCACACAGTAGAAAAATAACTGTGCTGGCGCTCTTTGACCATGAGTAGTCTCCTGGAACGACAAAGAAAAAAACAAAACATGTGTTTGTTAGTTTATAATTTTTTTCCCTTTTTGAAGTAATGGAAAGCAGAATGATACAATTTTCCCTTTAGAGTGGATGCAAAATTCAATAAGTTTAATGTCATCTCCTAATGAGATTGCTGTGAAATAGAAAATACTTGTTTTACACCAAAATGCTGCTAAATTCAGCTGAAATTTACAAATTTTAAACTTAAAAATTCTAATTTTCAAATTAAAAGATGAGTGGTACAGGTACCGTGAATATCCAGTTTAGTTCCATTTCCAAATAATATCTCTCCACATGTGGCCACAGCACAGTAGTAAGTCCCAGCATC
>NW_005187637.1:910781-912555 GCF_000239375.1 Pundamilia nyererei | reverse complement strand
AACATGTAGTGAAAATCTGAATAAGTTTGCTTCTTCTCCCACCAGCCGTTCACATGGTCATACCACGATCCATAAACCCCTGCAGACACAGAACAACACACAAAGGAACGTTAACATGGGAAATATGATGATATTATTTTTCCTTTACTGTCACGGTTCTGGGTCCGTTGGACCCAGCGATTGAGTTTATTATGTTTTGGTTCACTTTTGCATAATGGATTATTCTTTGTTTCTCTGGTACTTTGTGTTTCAGTTATCTTGGTGTTTTGGATTGTTTCTCATTTTCTTGTTGTGATGATGTTTATTATTAGAGTTTCATGTTACGGTTTATCCATGTTTTAGGAAATTGTGGTTTCAGGTATTATTTTCTGTCCGTGTCTTTTAGTAGTGTTTCCTGTTTTATTGTGAAAGTCTTTGTCTAGGTTAGTGTGTGCAGCTTAGTTCCCCGTCTCGTTAGCCCTGATCTCCCCCAGCCGTGTCTTCCTTCTGTGGCCCATTTCCTCATTACTACCCTGTGTATTTAAGCCCTGTGTTCTCCCATGCCCAGTGTCATGTCGTACCCTCAGATCCTGCCTGTGTGTTCCAGTTAGTGTTTTCATGTTTGGTTTCTGTTTTGTTGGTGCCAGCAATAAAGCTGTGGTTTTCAGTTATATTTCCGTGTCAGAGTCCTGCACTTGGATCCACATCTCCACCTCCCCACACACAGAGCCCTGACAGAACGACGCAACCAGTAATGGATCCAGCGGACTCCCTGTGGAAGCGCAGCTCCCGTTGTGACGGGACCCGGCTAGCGCTTGGAGGGCCTCCGTGCTGCCGTTCCTCGCTGGCAGCCTACCCTTCGGCCCACTCGTCTGCTTCCTCCCCGCGGACGTCCCGGTCTCGCAGAAAACGCTCCAGCCGGTCCCGGGAGGATTACTACGAGCCTGCAAGCAACCAGCTTACGCCTGCACAGGCGTTCTACAAAATGTTAGGAATCATTATTGTGCCACCCGACTCACCCAGCGTTTCCACACCACAGGAGGAGCAGCCGCAGCAGAGTTTTGCCACGTCACCCTCAGCCAGCCCCGATCCCTCTTCGACAGGAAAGCGGCGGACCCGCCGCCAGCATTCACAGCTCCAGTGGGAGCCTAGGATTTTTTTCTGAACAGCCGGCTAGGGTGAGTGGTGGGGCTACTCTTTCACCCCCTGCTGAAATAAGAACTGTAAATGAAAGGAGTGATTATTTGAAGGACAATTCTCCCGGTTCATTGCACTATTTAGACTGTCCCATACCTCACCTTTCTAAACTTGTTGATGAAACCAAGGAGATCTATGACTCTATGCCTCAAAAAGTTCTGGATGATTATCATGCTCCTGAACCCGTCAAGCATATAGTGACTGCTGTTCGTCCTCAATTCAACACTTCTGTGAGAGCAAACAATGTGTGTGTCACCCCAGAGACTCCCGTGTCAGCTCTGTTTCCTGCTCAGCAGCCACCTGTAGCCCTGTCACCTACTCCACCACCGCTTTCATCTCAAGTTCAGTCACCCATAGCTCAGTCTTCACCCCCGCTATCCATAGCTCAGTCGCTACCACAACCAGATTTTCTGCAAGCTTTGTTACAGTCCATAACCCAGTCAGTAGCTCAGTTAGTGGAGGAATCATTAGCTTTGTCATCTGCTAAGTCAGTCACTCATCTTCACCCTCAGTCAGGGGTCCCTATTGCCTCTGGTCCTGCATCGGCTCCAGCTGGAGGGCCCAAGGAGCCCGTCCAGCCTCAAGTTTCGTCTGCTGG
>NW_005187637.1:908250-910318 GCF_000239375.1 Pundamilia nyererei | reverse complement strand
GGGCCCGAGTCGCCCGGCCAGCCCCATGCCACGTCTGCTGGAGGGCCCGAGTCGCCCGCCCAGCACCATGCCACGTCTGCTGGAGGGCCCGAGGAGCCCGCCCAGCACATCCTCACATCATCACCGTTCGCATCAGGTTCTGCAGCCGTCCCGCTGCCGTCAGGTTCCGCAGCCGTGTCTTCATCCGCGCCTGGTCCGGCCTCTGTGTCTTCATCCGCGCCTGGTCCGGCCTCGTCTGGTCCTGCGGTTGCCACGCCATCGTCAGAGCCAGCTCGACCCGTTCCGCCTCGCCTCTGCCAGCCGTTTTCCGGGCCTCTAAGGTGGCGTCATGGCCTTCGGGGACGGCCTCCGGAAAGAGTTTGTCGCCGCCGCTGGCATCGTGGCCGACCTCCAGACCTGCTCAGTGGCTGCCACTGCCTTCCGAGTGGTCGGCCTCCAGAACTGTTTGCCCGTCGCCGCCATTGCCATGTGCACGGTCGGCCCCCTGACCTTTTCATGAACTCTTGGTGAGCTTTAGTTTTTTTTGATGTGTTTTCCTACGTTTTTGGACTCTTATGCTCCTTGGGTTTTTTTTGTTTTTTTTATTGTTTGGTTTCTGAACCTATTTCAAACATTTTTGGAATATTTTTCTGTCTGAACAGTTCTAATGATACCTTAATGTACAAGTACACCAAAGTGAAACTAACTTTTGGTTCTGACTTAATACAAATATGGCTAATTCAAGGTGGTCACAAGATTCAACCTAAAGGTTGAGAAGGTACAGAAATCTCCAGGAAGGGCACTCTTTCATGAAGAGGGATGGATGTCTGACGATCTGGATCCATGTTCTCAAAATACAGAAGATCTATGATGTAAGAGATCCATGTGGTTCCTGAGGTTGAAACAGATAGATGCATATTGTTCAGTGGGATACCAAACTATGAAGATATAAGCTCCATAACCCAAATTAAGACACTCAGCATCATTTTTGTATTTTTCAGGTCAACACTGAACTCATGGATGCATAGTGTTTAGTGGGAATCCTATGAACTCAGACACCAACATTAAAATTATTTTTTTTAAACGAAAAAAGTTATTTTATAATTAGATAAGCTCCGCAAACACCACATCAGTACCTGCTTTAGGGTACGTAGAGATAAGAATATCATCTGGTCTTGCTTTGAAGTTCTGTATGTTGTCCCAGTTGTCAGTGATGACGTTGAGAATGGAGACTCCATGGAAGTCAAACATTTCTGGTCGACGTGGCACCTCCATCTGTAAGACTGATTATTTTAAAAGTCTTTCATGTTTTCTCCAGTCCTAAAAAACGATGAAATTGCAAACTGGATGTTTCATGATGATTTCATAGGGATGCCCTCTTTTGGTCACACCTGCTGTCCTGTTGTCAGGGTTTAAGGCAGGCTGACTGGTGGTTCTTTTCCTCACAGGTCTAAAGAATTGATATACATATCATGACATCTGTTGGGGCTCATCTTGTCCTTTTTGTTTGGTATTACAGTGTTGCTGGTCTGCACACCTAATCAGTCAGACTGTTAGGATGCTGAATTCTCTCCCTGCTCTGTCCCTCTCCAGTCTGACACACACAGAACTACAGACCTGCATCCACCTCTCCCCTCTTAACCCTGCCCACCCCCACTACATACAAAACTCTCAACCTCCACCATCGCCCCTCACTGACTCCCCCACCCCACTTGCACACGAACTCTTGCCCACAAGCACTCTGACTGTGCTGGACACCGTTTTGTATTGTATTGTGTCGTACATAAGACTTATTTTAACCTTTATATTGTTTTAGTGTACACCGAGGGCTGTGGGAGCATTGAAACCTCAAATTCCTGTGTATGACCTGTGCATATGGTTTTTGACAATAAAGCTGACTTTGATGTAAATTTTAGAAATGTAGTTCAAAGTTCATTTGAATTGCTTCATTCAAGTAAGTGCAAAAACAGTCAGCTGCCAGTACGAAAAGGATGACTAATTACGACATGTGCACTGCAGCGTTGGTAGAATCTGTAAACACCAAAATTACAACATTTCACCTCCACCACTCTGATTCAGACACACAGTA
>NW_005187637.1:866650-881674 GCF_000239375.1 Pundamilia nyererei | reverse complement strand
TTTCCATTTGATTACATTTTGTATGATGGATTATGTAGAAAAAGTAGAATTGGGCTGAAAGATCTATCACTTTATCACCTCTTCAGGTTGTAAATCGTGTTTTTAAAAAGTAACTAAGTAATTAATTACTTTTAAAAATAAATAATCAGTAAAGTAACGGGATTACTTTTTTGGGGAAGTAATCAGTAATTAGTTACTGATTACTTTTTTCAAGTAACTTGACCAACACTGGTCATTAATATACTGCAACAACATGGGAATAGAGCAGCTGTGATAGAATACAGCATTAATGAATCAATGGTACAGAAGTGGAGGAAGCAAGAAGAATGAGTTGAATAAAGTTTGCTTTATCTGACTGCTTTGTTTCGCTTAATGTGCCTTATAATCCCATGCACCTTATAGGGATGGGTACCGGTACCGGTTCTGACATAAACTGTAGTAACCAGACCGAAAAGCAGTGCATATTTCGGTGCTTTCTTTCTGTGCTTTTTTCCCCCCCTGAGATGTATTACACTTTGGATTCTAGCCAATCATTTTACTTTTGCTAGCGTAGTAGGCGGGCCCAGGTACGTACGTTCTTTTAGAGCAAAGCTACAGATTAAAAATGCCCAAGGCGAAGCGGTCAGAAGTCTGGCTGTACTTCACAGCAAAATATGCAAACTCAGCAGCCTGCAACAAGTGCTTTAAGCTGATACTGTGATACTGTGCAAAGGAGGTAACTCCTTGAATCTGATGAAACACCTAGTGACGCATAGCATTTTGTTAAAAGCCGAGATGTGCACTATATTTGATAGCTTGCTACGAGACCTCACACCGTGCACATCTACTGTGGGTGTGGTGCCTGTTATCAGACGCGGAGTTAGCAACATCCCCCAAGAACCCGAGGAGTAGAGTCCTAGCCCCTAGCTCTGCCAGTGTAGCAGAAATGATGACGGATGATGATGGCAGCAGCCGCCTTCTCTGAGTGAGTGGCTTAATGTTGTTTGTGCGTAATTTACGTTGAGTACGCTAACCACGTTATTAGATTAATGCATGTAAGGTGAACTAGTAAACACCGTTGTAGTTACATGCGGCTGTCTCTTTGTTTGATGGCAGATACTCCCTTCACCCTGGCCAAAAAGGCTAAAATGACCAAAGAAAAAGTGGGAAACAGCTAAACATGAGAGGTTTTTGGACAAAGTTTGTGTTTTTTTCCATTGTTTAAGCACTGCTTCCAGCCAAGAGTGATACCATATATGCCCCATAGCTGCAGAAAAGGCTAACATTGTTATCTTTTCACAAAAAAACAGCTAAACATGAGAGGTTTTTGGACAAATTGTGTGTTCTCCATTCTTTAAGCACCAGTTCGAGCACCGTTTAAGCACCGGCACCGTTTCAAAAGTACCGGTTTGGTACTGGTATCGGATAAAACCTAAACGATACCCATCCCTAGCACCTTATGGTCAGAGAACTACGTATTTGACTTTTTTATTTTATAAAATATGGATAAATGCCCTTCACTAATTGTTAGAAAATTATTAACATCATAATTTCATATCCTTATCGCACCCAGTGGGGCCTCTAAATTTCAAAGCGAAACTTTAGATCAGGATTCTTCATCTTCTGTTTGTAGTCTTCATCAAACTTTTCATTTTGGGCCACAGTGAAGTGGTTCTTCCAGTCACCAACTTTTCCTGAAAAAGAAGAAAATTATGAGGATTTGATCAAACTCATGATAAATAGATCAGATAGTGTTAAAAAACAGAAAAAACCTTCAAGTTCATACAGTCCCACCTTTTCTCATGAAAGGAGACATCTTGTGGTTCATAGTTTTGACAGTGGAGTAGTTGGTCATCTTGTTTTGTTTCATGCTGTCAAATGTCACACTGGCTCTGACTCTTTCCTTCTCTTCAACTGATGGAGACAAACCAAGGAAGGAACACAGTCGGTCTATTTCTCGTCCACAGTCCTGTTCACATTAAAAAGCTTCAGCATGAGCCTGAGGGGAGATATTTTCTTTTCTTGTTTTGTTTTTTTTTGTTTTTTTGAAAAGAGGCATTGCTATTTCGAACATCTTTATGTGCTAATATTTCTGTAAGAGTTAATGGCAAATTTTGGGAAGCTTGTTTCTGTACACTTATTTTGCCAAGAACAAGATTGTGCAATGCATGAGATGTATTCTGTCATGACAAAAGATCTCATATCTGCTTCTACACTACACTATAACATATTCACTATTAAAGAGTTTATTTTAGGCAGTGTACTATAGTTTATGATTAAATGATAAATGAGTTCACCTTAGGTAATTGTTAGCACGCAAGCAGGAATGAGTTTATGAACCAAAAAGTATCCATATCAAACTTGTGCCCAGTACTGCCAGAAAATAAATTAGCTTCAGGTAATACAGAGGCACAGCAGGGGAAATTCACAAGATGGTCCTTAATTAACTGAATTAACCTGAAGTGGAAAATTGTTACTTTTTACTTCTATTCAAGTATATTTTTGAGGACAGTAATCTATTTTGTACTCCAATACAGGTTTTTTAAGCTACACTCACTAATAATTTTGTCAGTGTAATTGTGTTTATGTAAAATATAGCTCTACCCATTAATAATTGTAACTATAGCACATTACTGATGGCTTTTAATGTGTAAAAATATTATTGTAAAGAATATGCTACTTTTCATGTCATTATTGTGCGAAAAACAATAATAAACAAAGAAGGGATTAATTAATTTACATCAGGAGCTAGACCTGCAAGATGTTTTAGCTAATTGCAGTTTCTATTATTTTGTTTCATACAGTGTATAGTTTTAGACAATAAAAAATTTTGATGAAAATTGCACATAAGCCCAAATCACCGCACCTCAATCAAACCTTCATAGAACATGTAATGAAGATTTGAATAAGTCTCCTTTTTCTCCCACCAGCTGTTCACGTGATCATACCACGACCCAAAAGCCCCTGGAGCCACAGAATATACAAAAGAATGGTTACACAGGAATTCAGATGATTTTCACCTTTCTTTACACCAAAACTACACTGAACTCACTCTTCCCCTCCATAAACTCCTGCAGATAGGCGCTCCAGTCTCCTGGTTCTGGCAGGGCACTGTTCATGCGTGAAAAGTGGAAATAAGACACTACATTGTCCTTTGCATTACGGGCCACATAGATTATCTGTAGAAAGATGACACTAAATTATAATGTGTGGGTTTCATGACTTACTCATTCTTGTAGGTACAGATATGTATTACCCTGCAGCGCTGCTCCCAGAACGACTGTGGTACAAACTGGACCGGTAGATGTGTTTTAATGAGACGAGGAGTGGTGGGAAGTTTCTCTGCTTGTTCTGTACCTGAGTGATTAAAAGGATTAGTTTGTGTTCCTAAATTTTAAAGTTCAAGCTAAAGAGCTAAACTGCATAATCCAGTAATAATTCTCAATGTTTTACCAATATAATCTATGTAAAGAACATTGTTATAAAAAACAAAAACAAATTTTTTTAAATTGATCCCCATTAAACATTCAGAAGTACAGATTTCAAGACAGAAAAGTTACTTTTTTCAAGTCCAGTTAACACCTCAGATATCTTAAATGCAGTGAGTGTAATGACTTGTATATGCATTACACAAACTTTTAGTTGGAGTTTTTTTTTCATTCATTCAGACAAACAGGTCTTGTTTTATATGTCAAAGTGCAACAAAAGCAACTCTCTGAAGGTCCTAATGTTCAAGTACTCTAAATTGAGATATACATGTGTTTTTGTCATTGTATGATATAGTAGATAACATTTGAGTGATCATAAATAGTGAACACATTATTTAACACCTGTTGGTAAACGAGGTTTGCAGATCTCCAGGAAGGGTACTCTATCATTAAGAGGAATGGATTTTTGACGGTCTGGACCCATGTGTCCAAAATATAGAAGATCGAGGATGTAAGACACCCATGTGGTCCCTAAGAGTGAAACAGATATATACTGTTCAGTGAATTATCAACCCAAGATAATATAAGCTCTATAATCACATTTACAATCAACACACTCAGTTAGCGTCATTTTAATTCCTTTTGAAGAGTTTTAAAAAATATAGCTAATATAACTTACGTCCATGCATGCACACATACAGTCCGCAAATTTGGGCTTTGTGAAGGCCGTTCCAAAAGATTAATGTTAGTCCTTTTTATCTATTCCAGTTTTGATGTGTGTTTGGGATCATTGTGCTATTGGAACACCCAAGAGGGTCCAAGTTTCAACTATCCAGCTGTTAATTTGAGGTCATATTGAAAAATTTTGAATTTTTTATTATTCCATCCACTTTTGGGAAGCCATCAGATTCAGTTTGAAGGTAGTAATTCTGCAGCAGGAGGTTCTTACTGGGTCAGACCCCTGTCAGTCCGTGGCAGTGCAAAATTCACTTCACAGTCAACAGCAGTGTTGGTCAAGTTACTTGAAAAAAGTAATCAGTAACTAATTACTGATTACTTCCCCCAAAAAGTAATCCCGTTACTTTACTGATTACTTATTTTCAAAAGTAATTAATTACTTAGTTACTCAGTTACTTTTTAAAAACACGATTTACAACCTGAAGAGGTGATAAAGCGATAGATCTTTCAGCCCAATTCTACTTTTTCTACATAATCCATCATACAAAATGTAATCAAATGGAAAAGTCTCTTTTTTAACTTGTTTTATTAGTTTTAATCTTTTAACTTTATGCATCAAGCAAAAATTTAATTATATGCAACATTCTCTGAGTTGAATAAATGAGTTTAACATTTAAACCTATTTTCTGCACATTCCAGCACATAAAATAATGTGTTTTGTTTTTTTGTTTACACTCACTCTTTCAAATAGATGCAAGTAAAACACAGCAGAACATAAATAAAGTCAAAGACTCAGCGGTCCTGTTGCTGTATTTTCACCTGTAAAGCAGGACTGCAGTAGGCGGAGGTTTACCCTGGTGCAGGTGTGCAGCGGTCAGTGGAAGGATACGGCAGTGTCGTTGCGCTCTCGGTGCTTCCTTGGAAGTTTAGGGGGTTTTTTCGCTGTAAAAAGAAGTTTTCTTCCCACGCACGATGGACGCTAATGTTTTTGTCACTTTTTATGGAATCAAACTCAAAGTAAGGTCAGTACTTCCATGCTTTAAACGCTGCACGCTCATACTCTCTCCCACAATCGATATGTGATCCATTGTTGATCTGCACACAGCTGTTGTCACTAACGGCGCACTCGCTTACGTCACTGTCATGAGACATTCTCGCAATCTAACCGTTTTTGCAATAGTAATCCCTTACTTTACTCGTTACTCGAAAAAAGTAATCAGATTACAGTAACGCGTTACTTCTGCCCATCTCTGGTCAACAGTGACACTGGTGTTCCAGCAGTTCCTGAATATCCTCACCAATTTCATTCCATTTTATGACAACAATCTGGGTGTCATGGTTCGTGGCTCTGTGTCTGAGGAATGTTTGGGATGCCCCACTGGCCAAACCCTCTGGTTGGGCCGTCACCATCACACCTGCATCCCATTCCAGGTGATTACCAGGAGGACTATTTAACCCTGCACAGACAGCTGCTCCACGCCAGTCCTTTACTCACCCCTCAATAGTAACTTGGCTCCCTGCAAAGCTTTGTGTATGTTCAAGTATTGCATGAATTGTGTTAACTATACCTCCATGTGCTCAGGTTACTGCTTGGATCTCAGAGTGTACCACCTGATCTCGTCTCTGCCTCCTCGGTTTGACCTCCCACGGACACACTTCCCCTCCGAGTCCCATGGTCTGGCTCGGATCATAAGCCAAATTGCTCTACCCCTGCCTTGTTGTGTCTCTCCATTCCCCTGCACACTAGTAACTAGTGATGGCCAAGTGAAGCTTTCTGAAGCATTGAAGCTTGTATTGAAAAACGGTTCATTACTCGAAGCTTTTCAACACAGTCCTCTCTGGTGACATCTGGTGGCCAAAAATATGAGGAGCAGCTTGAATCCACAAAATAAAACCAACTGCTTCATTAAGATTGCTCACTCTACAGAGTGGAATTCTGTCTGATATTGGGCCGCCGTTGTGTTGCTTTGAACGTGAATTCTTTGGTGGTTAAAAAAATGTGGTTTATTTGTTTAATAAATAATTTTGACCAGTAAACTCTCCTTGTTTAAACATGCACCATGGTTTGGTCTTTCTTTGCTTGTGACTTCTTGATGTTGGTAAATACAATAATTGAAAAATACCACATTACATATAACATACATAATGTACAACACATTATGAAGTAGGCTTCTGCTGTGAGGTCCTGCCTCCATAAATAATATTATATTAGGGAAATTTTCCAAGACATATTTTTGACCTGGGGGTAGAATTGATTGTGAACTGGAAAGGGAAAATGCTTATGAACTTGCAAATTAAAAACATGATGCATTTAAAGTAGCCCTTTTTCATTTTTATTTAAGAAGAGAATTTGTTCTAGTGTGCGATGGCCAAACCTGTTCCTTTTCATGGAGATCATTTCTCCTGCCTTAAGGAAAATCCCTTCACATGGCACAGGGGAGGCTGGAGTGCAGAGAAACTGGTAGAGATGCAGTTATACATTCTACCTGGGCCCCACAAACTATCAGATAACGAGAATAAATAAATTCAATTGCTGCACATTTGGCAGACTAACATTTTCAGATTAATTAAACAATAAAATATATATTTTTACAACATTACATGTAAAGAGTCAAGTGGAAGTTTTTCTAAAGTTATTTAATGATATTTATATTATGGAAGCAGATTTTTGACATTTTACCTTTTTCCCGTTTTCAGATAAAATAAACATGCACAAAACAAAAGCAAACAGCCAGAACACAAAGCTGGAAAACCCACCCGATTGACAAAAGTCAACTCAAAATTCTCCCACACAACAGAACCTCCTCTATTCCTCGCTGGCTCCAAATCTCTCAGTGGAATGATCAGTGGTTCGCTATCTGTCACCATCAAAACACTCCACAAATCCTGCGAATGATTCATTTCCTTATCCGGTCGTTAAGTGATGACGTGACGAATCCTACTTCCGGGCCTAAAGTAGTCTGCGTTTAATATGGCTTTTGTGTTGTTAACATGTTTAATGTTTTGTATTTTCTTCTATTTAATCTCGAAAAGCTCCTAAAACAGTCAGTGATCACTGTTGACCTCCCTCGGCTTTTATTACCGCTAATCATTTATTTAAGCTCAGTTTTTAAAACCTTAGGATGTAACTACAGCCTAGCCCATGCAGCAGTATATGAATGACTAACCTCGTATTGTGGATGGATTATCTCAGTTGTTCTCCTGGCTGAAGTTTGGTCCTTTTACAGGATCCTGCCATGCGATTACATTTGTTCCTGACCACCGAGAACACTCACGTTAACTTTTATCGAGTGGGGAAAAAAAGTTAGCTTGTTTATATTATGCTAACATAGCTGTGTCGCTAGCGGTCACGTAGCACATCATTATATACCAGCTAGCCAAACTTCAGTAACCCTACAAACGTCACTTCTGTTTAGTTTTCTGTCTTCATTTGGAAGTGATAACAGAGCTGTACGTTTTAATTTGTTTCCAAAACCCCGCAGTCAGGACATGCTATATTGTATTTAGATAGAAGCTAGCGAGCTAACTCCCTGCTAACTTCTAACTCCGTTAAATGTCATAAATTCCGTTTTCATGGATGCCTGGATGTTAAACTCAATTGTTACACCTGGTAGAGCAGAACGCTGATCATTTTATTAAAGATGAAAGACTTTAGACAGTTTTTCAACTCTCAGTAATGCCATAGTGATCGTTTGATATATGGACCTGCAGCGGAGTTTAGGCCCAGAGACACGGCTAGTGACGTCAGACTTAATGACCGGATAAACCATTGACTCATCAGACACCGAAGCAGTTAGGTTCTAAATGAAGCTTCAGACGTCACTGATCACGTGACTCTGGCCAAACAAATCTAGCTTCAACACAGTGCTTCTGAAGCAGTGTGTTGATTTTTTTGAAACACGCACCGGAGCTTCAGCTTCAAGCGGGCCATCACTACTAACCTTTTCCCCTTTCCGTTGCAGCCTTCTACGGTCCTGATCACGGCTTCCCTGTGCTGTGATCCCAGTTTTCTTCAGTTCTGCAATTAGCCTCTCACCTCCCTTGGTTATTCTGGGTCACCTTTTGTTGAATAATAAAACTTGTACTTGCTCGTACTGAAGTGTATTGAGTTTATTTTTGGGCCCCACTTGTGTGCGTGAAAATTAGGTTCATGACACTGGGTCCTCTTCCAGACCCTGGCAAAGTGGTAACACAGACAAATAACTTGTACTTACATATGATTGTTTTAACTGATTATCTTGGATTCTGTGGTTATTGCTCCAATAGACTTTCCCAACTTCTGTAAATTTGCTGTTCTCCTTCTTAGATCTTCACTGATTTTCTTGGACTTTCCCATAGTTCTGAAGTTTGGTAAATCCAATGAGTGTTGTCAAACAAATCCTTTTTTTATGCTACAAAGAGAAGCTACCGGTTGCAGTTAATCATGATCAGTAACAAGAAGTTAATAGTCCTTGGCCTTGTCAATTTGAAAGATATCTTAGAACATTCAGCATGACTTAGTAAACGCTTTAAGTGAGTGTATGTATATATTTGAGCCTATGTTTCTACTTTTTATCAAAGCAAATGGATTAGAGAAATTCCAATCAATTCAAGGTTGTGACTTAATTCTTGCTTTTTAAATAATTAAAGCTGTATGTTGTATAATCATTTTAACCTGGAAAAAGAGTATTTAAAAAAGTGTTTTAAGCCCCTAATTACCATGAAATTCAATCCCATGATTCATATTTGTAAACTTCTGACCAAAGCTATGTCTATAGGTGTACATCTGCAAAGGTAATGGTGATTGTTAATGTTACCAAGTGGGAGCATATACTTGGCCAAAGAACCTTGAGAAATATCATATTCACTAGCTTTCAATCTCTGCTGTGCACTAATGCATATAAAAATCTGTCTACCAAAGTTACCTGATTTAGGGTAAGTAGCAATAAGAATATCATCTGGTCTTGCTTTGAAGTTCTGTAGATTATCCCAGTTGTCAGTAAACTGATGGACCATGCAGACTCCGTGGAAGTCAAACATTTCTGGCCGAGGTAGGACCTCCATCTATTTCAATTAATAGCTTTTTTTCTAAATAGCTTCCCGAATTTTCTTTCTATATTCTCATGTGTCATCCGTCCTATTTCTTACTGCTTTATCACCTGATCATCTCTGCTACTCCTTCCGTGATTGTACTCCACAAATCAGTAACCTTCACTATTTCTAGCCACACCACACTTTGTGCACTTGCTTTTCAGGGTTCTGGTTTTTCCTGTTCATCTCTGGATTCTGCCTCAACAAGTTTTCTTTTGTTTGTTTCGCTTCCTTGTTTTATATAAATGTTTAGATCAGGTATGATGCCATACAATTCTGCAAGCGTCATGTAGTTCAACTCATTGTTTATGCGTATTTCTCAGAGTAACCTACTATTAGTTCTTGATTTTTTGGAATTCTATGTATATATTTAAGTCATTGAGTTTAGATTATCCTATCTCAACTGTGTCGTTGTTGTGTTGTTACTCCATATGATATGTGAGTTTCTCTGTGTTTCTGGCTTCCATCTCTGCTAGTTTTCTATTATTGAAGTTCTTCGTTTCTAGTTTAGGTCTATTCTTTGTGAGTTTATTTTTTGAGTGTCTGCACAGCGCAATAAAGCTGCCTCTTTATCCTTCTGTGTCTGTGAGTCCTCATCCTGCCTGCCACAGCACTAAACACGACAGAAGTAATACCTGGTGAAAATAACAGTTAATATTTCATCATTAGATTTAATCCAGTTAATCACTGAATGTTGATTTTTAATGCAGAACATATGATTTTTTTTTCAGGAGCCAAAAAAACAAACAATAAGAAAAACACTGTAGAAGTTTTGCACTGTGCATTTTCTCATTTAAGGAGAAACCTTGTGGTTCATCACACGAACTGTCATTTTCTTTTAATTTTTATACTGATTCTGACATTTTCCTTCCCCAAAAGGAAGGAACACCATTGGTCTATTTCTCTTTAAAAGTCCTGTTGACATTAAAAAGTTTCAGCATCTTGTTGTGATTATGCAGATAAATGGTTATTAGAAATGCATTATTCTTCAAATCAAAAATGGATTTCATAAAAAATTATTGAACTCTCAATCAAACCTTATTGCAAAAATATTTTAATTACAAATAAAAAAAATTTATAAGTCTTGTGGAAACTGCAATTTCAACGGATTCAATAAACTAAGTCAAAAGTTAGTTTTCTTTCTCAAATTTAAAATGAAGTTTCTAAATATTCTTCAGTGATAAAACAACTGTGTCCAGATTAATTGAATCAATGTTTGAGGCTAAAGAAAGAGTTATTAGATGTTGAAACACTCCCTAAAGCTGAGTGAAAGTAAAGGTCCTTCCAATAGATATGTAAAACTGACCCTTTCATGAGTATTAGTGCCCTAATGGATTTTTACATCATTCCCTGAACACCTAGATTTTGTTTGTTGTTTGCCTTTTTAATTTCTCCTATTTGAGTTTAGTTGGATCTTGTAAGAATAAAACTAAGAATCGCCTTTAAACAGAAAGTGGTTTTAAAAAGGTGTGCTGATATGAGGATAATGGGTTAACTTTACAGCATACCACAAAGTTGCCATTATTTAACAAAGTTTAAAACATGTTACTGAGCAGAATGAAGGTGCAGAAAAGCCTAAAGTATAATATCCATATATGATAACACACGGTGTCAGACAAATCATACCTGACCATCATTTTTTAAAGAATGGAAGCTATCATATATAAGTTGGTACTGTTTCTGGAAATTGTTCTGTCGAATTTATCATTTCTGCAGGACAGCTCAGGGTTGTGAACTCTGCCACAGCTCTCTATCACCTACCTGAAATTTAGTTTGTTTAAATTTCATATCAAATTTGGCTTATTTCTTAACTCTTTAATCACATATCAGTGCAGAGTTCCATCACACCCAGCTGGGGATCTAAATTTCATAACGAAACTTTAGATCAGGATTCTTCATTTTCTGCTTGTAGTCTTCATCAAACTGTTCATTCTGGGCCACAGTGAAGTCAAAAGTCACGCTGGCTTTGACTCTTTCCTTCTCTTCAGGCGATGGAGACAAACTAAGGAAGGAACACAGTCGGTCTATTTCTCGTCCACAGTCCTGTGTGAAGTGTTATTTTATATTTCATTTATATGTTCTTCAAAGAAAATGATACAAAGGCAAAGAATTTGAAGTTAAAACAACAACTGCATAATGTTTCTTTTGGTAAACATAGAAAGCGAGTCCCACAGACTAGAACACCAGACGAAGGCTAAGTATTTCCTAAAAGCTATTTAATCTTTCAGCAAGGGCAACGTGTTTATTAACAAACTCAAGACACTTTTTAATGTAATGAGCTTTGTTGTAAATGGCATTCTTTAGCACAGCTCATGATACCTCAATCAAATCTTCATAGAACATGTAGTGAAAATTTGAATAAGTCTGCTTCTTCTCCCACCAGCCGTTCACATGGTCATACCACGATCCAAAAACCACTACAAACACACAACAAAACACAACAGAGTGTTTACATGAGAAATAAAATGAAAACAATGTCTCTTCTTTCTACAGTAAAACTAAACTGAACTCACTCTTCCCCTCCATGAAGTTCTGCAGGAAGGTGCTCCATTTCCCCGGTTCTGGCATACCACTGTCCATGCGTTCAAAATGGAAGTAGGACACTGCATTGTCCTTTGCATTGCGGGCCACGTAGACTACCTGCAGAACCAGACAACAACAAGTTCTAATCTGTTTCATAAATCCCATGTCTCTATGGTTATAGGTATATATGCATTTTACCCTGCAGCGCTGCTCCTAGAAGGACTTTGGTACAAACTGGACTGGTAGATGAGTTTTAATGAGACGAGGAGTGGTGGGAAGTTTGTCTGCCAAGTCTGTACCTGCAAGGTAAGAATGATTGATTTGCCACTAATAATGTCACGGTTATGGGTCATTTTGATCCAGCATTTTGAGTTTCTTATGTTTTGGTTTATTTTTTGCATTATGGATTATTTTCTGATGCTCTTGTGCTTTATTGATTATTATTAGAATTCTATGTTTCTGTTTATTCGTGTTTAGGGATTAGTTCTTAGGGTTTGTGTCTTATGTTTAGTTCAGTTCTGTGTCTGGTCTGTGTCTCTGTGTAGTGGTTTCTTGTTTCCTGTTTTATTGTGAAGGTCTCTGTCTCATGTGAGTGTATTCAGTTTTGCAATTACTTCCTGCTGTGTTCCCCACCTGTGTGTAATCTCCCTATGTTCTTCTGTGTGTATTTAAGTTGTGTCTTCTTATGTTGTAGTGGCTGGTCCGTCTGTTAACCTCCCGCATTTCAACTGTGAATCTACCGTGCTCCATCCATGTGTTCTCTCTGCTGTCTACCGTCATATGCCTCTGCTCATCCTCCTTCACATTTGCGTTTAGTAGTTTAGTTTTCCCAGTTCAGGTTATCTTTATTTCTGTTGCTGTTTTCAACTTGTGTTTTGTCTTACAATAAACCTCCTTCGCACCTCCACGAGTGCCTGCAATTGGATCCTCCTTTATTTTTCTCCACATGGCTCATTCCACTCGCCGTGACAGATAAGCTGGACTTTGCTAGATGCCAGAGGTCAACATGTCTAAAAGTCCAAATTTGAGATGTTTTACATTTACAGTGTTTGCACACTGACAAATAACCAAATCTAATTATCAAGCAAAAAGAAAAGTTGCACTTGATTAAGAATTAGATCACTCTGTTGAGACAACAGCAAATGAGAAACACACTGAGTGAGGTTGTATTTTAGCAGCTGCCGTTGCAATGTGTGACACACAAAAATTTATGCAATCAAAACTGATGTGAGACCTAATGGCAAAGGGGGTTTGCAGATCTCCAGGAAGGGTACTCTGTCATGAAGAGGGATGGAAGTCTGACAGTCTGGACCCATGTGCGCAAAATACAGAAGATCTAGGATGTAGGAGACCCATGTGGCTCCTGAGGTTGAAGCAGATAAAACCATGCTGTTCAGTGGGAAATATAGCAATCCATGAAATGATTTATTTAAAAAAATACTATAGTAACTAGCTCCACATATATATATAATACTGCACCAACCTATCTTAAGGAACTTTTAAACCCTTATGTCCCTGCCAGGGCTTTAAGGTCATCCTCGCAGTTATTGTTAGTTCAGCCCAGATCTCGGTTGAAATCTAGAGGCGATCGATCGTTTGCCTTTGCTGCACCTGAGCTATGGAACAGCCTCCCGATTGGCATCCGGGAGTCTGATTCTATTTTTTCTTTTAAAGCACGCCTTAAAACTTATCTTTTTGAACTTGCCTTCTCTACCCGTTAAATGCTGACTTGTTAACTGCGACCTATTGCATTAACTTTTTACTATTCCTTCATTCTTGGTGTTTTCTATCATGCGGCACTGGGTCTGCTATAATCTATGTGCTGCAGTCCATTTTATTAGTGGCTTTTTACTGTGAACATTGTCTGCTGTTCTTATTATATTTGATATTAATGCTCTTAAACTGTATTATTTTATTGTTTTTTTGTAAAGCACTTTGGTATGCCTAAGGCTTTTAATGTGCTCTATAAATAAAGGTTGTTGTTGTTGTTGTATATATAGTAATTAGCTCTACACAAGCCTTCTGTCCTTAAGCTTTATTTATATAGTGTCTTTCAGCACAACATTCAGCTCAAAGGGTTTAACTTGATGAGATAAAAACAATTTTTAAAGCCAATAAAACACATACAGAGATAAAGAGAATCTAAAATAACTTCCAAGGCTTTGATTTGAGTTTGAATCAGTTTACTTTCACATGTCTTCACTTTCTGATGTTTACCCCAGGCTGGCACAATTCTGTCTACTAAGGTTAAATTAACCTTACCTGCTTTAGTGTAAGTAGCAATAAGAATATCATCTGGTCTTGCTTTGAAGTTCTGTATGTTGTCCCAGTTTTTTGTAAACTGATTGATCATGCCAACTCCATGGAAGTCAAACAGTTCTGGTCGAGGTCGCGCCTGCATCTCTTGACTTTTTGACTTTTTTTTTAAAATTAAAATACCTGCCTGAGTTTTTATTCCACACTTTAAAGTGTCTTTCTCACATTTAATGTAATTTTTAGTCTGCTTTACTGTTTTATTCTCTGCTCATCCATTTCATAAATTGGTAACCTTCAGTGCCGTAATTATACCCTCAGTGCACTTTGCTTTTTAAGGTTGTGTTTTAAAAAAAATGTTTTAGATCACGCATTAACCCGCTCCCTCTTTCCGTCTTTATTTTTACAATATCTTACAGATTTGATATTAATAGGATTAAAAAGTTTCTTATCTAACTAGATGTCAATCATTTAGCATAAACTTGGTTAAAAAGGAACTCATATCAACAGTAACACATCAACAGCCCGTATGGTACTGATTAATGATTAGTCAAAGCACCGACTGCTTCTGAGAAAAAGCACAGGCACAGTTCCAGCAGTAAAAACTTTCACAACAGCAGAGGTGAATTATCAATATGAAGGCTGTTATGTTTCATTTCCAGCTTTTGTCCCACCCGCTTTCAATCAAAAACACGAACACAATGACACTAAATCTTCTGTTAAATCGCAGTTTGGTTTGCCCTCTTTCTCTCCTGCTGTAGGTGCCACCCTTTGCACCTGACCCCACTCAGTAGTGAGGCACTGAAGTGGTAAAGCTTGGTAGGGAATAGCCACCATGGAAATGAGCCTTTTATGACAACAACTGCGCTGCGTGTTTATTACCTCACTCCTTGTTGACACTGAGGAAATTTGCACCAGCCAACATGTTTGACAATTTCCCAGCCGTTCTAAAAGCTGCTCAAATGAGCCTTGCTTGGATTGGAGCAGAGGGCAGTGATGGTAGTGAGGGAGGAAGGCAATATTTGATTACAGTTTTTTCTGATTGCTTAAGCACATTTTTTGTAACTATTGGCTAATTTTGCAAAACTCTTCA